>NC_133362.1:71717292-72017292 GCF_049309525.1 Garra rufa
CGGCGGGGCAGGATATGTTGGACGGCCTCCGTCTGCCTCTGGACCGTTGGAGCGCCAGAGGAGACGCCCAGCCCGAACGACGGGGAGGCGTACTGCTCTGGCAACTCGACGGGGTATGCTGATGGGCGGAGGATCGCAGGCTTTTGGGGGCCGGCGATACGTTCGACGCCGCTGAGCAAAAACCCTTCACGGTGTCGCCGAATAGGCCGCTCTGGGGAATGGGAGAGTCGAGAAAGCGAACTTTGTCGGCCTCTGCCATCCGGGCCAGAGTCAGCCATAGGTGGCGTTCCTGGACCACGCAGGTGGACATCACCTGACCAAGGGGACACGCCGCGACCTAGTGGCCCGAAGGGCGAAGTCAGTGGCGGCGCGGAGTTCTTCAAGTACCCCCTGGTCAGGACCACTCTCGTGCAGGCCTTAAGGTGCCTGCACCTGGCACTTTTGCAGTGTTGCAATGGCCTGCAGGGCGGGGCAGCGTGTCGGGGGGCGCAGAAAAGGCCCAGCCGATGAGGGCGGAAGAAATTTCACATGCCCTAAAAGGGAGACGCGGAGGGCCCCACCAGGCGGCCGCGCCCGCGGGCAAAGGTGCACCGCGATGGCGCGCCCGACCTGGGGGACCGCCACGTACCCCTTGGCTGCCCCGCCATGGAGAGTGGCGAGGGGAGAGGAGCTGGAGTGCGCTTCAAATTAATAGGGCGCCATCGATTTTGTCAGCTCCTCATGCACATCCGGTCAGAACGGGACCGGGGGGGAGCGCGGCGCTGCCGCCGGTGCCCCCCCCAGGAACCAGTCGTCCAGCCTAGAAGGATCGGCCGGAGGCCCCTGAGGAACCCTCAAACCGATCCCCCCCGGCTGCCCGGAAAAGCATAGCCGACAGTTCGACATCAACCTCCGGGGGGGCAGCGACCACGGGTGGGCGCCGCGCCGCGGGAAGAGATGTGTCACCGTCTGACTCTCCCTCTGATGCTGTGACAGACATCTCATCCTCTGCAGGAGCACCGAAGGAGACGCTCAGCCCGCCAGGCGGGGAAGCGTCTGCTGCGGAAACTCAACGGGACCGCGCTGAGATAGAGAGGTCCGCAGGGCTTTTTGAGCCGGCGGAACGCTGTCTATCGTAAATTGAATGTCCCCCCCCGCGCCCCACCGCGGTGGCCGAAGAGCATAGGCGGCTCAACGGCTGACCACGGGAGGGAGGCGGGGGGAGCCAGCTCGCGAACGAGCGGCAGGACTTCAGCGTGGTCATGGTCATGCTTTCACCGCATGGACCATTCATGAGCACCACCCCAGCATGCTCAAAGCCTAAACACGTGAGGCAGCGCTCATGTCCGTTCGCTGAGGAGAGGAAACTACCACATCCAGAAACGCACGGCCGAAAAGACATCCTGAAAAGGACGTCTAAAACGGCCGCTAGAAATTGCTCTTTTGTGATCCCGGTTTGCCCAGGGAGGGGCCGCGGGGCAATGCACTCGCCGGGGCTGCTCGCTGGAATGCAAAAAGGCTTTATATGGCCGTGAAAACGGCCGCCCGCGGGACCGCGCTGACGGCTGCCAAACAATGCTCTTTCTGTGAAACACTCTTTTAGTTATGGCAGCGCAGCAGCAGGAGGGAGCATGAACTCTGAAGAACTCTTCTCGGCTGTTTAGAGGCTCGACACATCGGCTCTGAAAGCAAAAGTCTGACTGAGTGGTGCGCGCAGCCATCTTATATACCCGTATGTACGGGGCGTGGCCAGCGCGCACGTCCACTCGCCAATTTTCAATTGGCCTTTTTAATAAGGCTCAGAGGTGATCGGTCTCTCAAGCGAGATCCCAATGTAACGTCGAAGTGATTCGACTGAAGGGGTAACTTTGTTTTATATGATTCACTGTTAAATAAGAATGATATTGCAGTGCAAGAGAAACTGTTGTGTAAAAAAGAGGAGTTAAGGAATATTTTACATGAAAGAGTGAAATCAGCACCTGTTAGAACAAGGTTTACTACCATCAATGATATGGATGCACCTACAAAATATTTTTTCAATTTGGAAAAAAAAACTGGCTTATGATAATCCAATGTATTGTTTACGAAGTCCTGATGGAAGTTTTACATCTGACCCCCTAATGATGAGAAGACTTGCTATTGAATTTTATTCAGAATTATATGCCAAAGAGGACATTGATCTTGAAGCAACATGTGAACTTTTTAATGACTTACCAACTTTAAAAGAAGAAGATAGACTGTCTCTTGACCTTAACATCACTTTTGAAGAGATAACTGATGCGGTAAAGCAACTTTCAATAGGACGTACACCAGGCTATGATGGACTTACAGCTGAGTTTTATAAGTCTCTTTGGGGAGTAATTGGACAAGACTTTTTTTTTAAAGTTTTGGAAGAAAGTTTTAAGTTAAAGGTTCTGCCAAAAAGTTGTCAAAGAGCAGTCCTTACTCTTCTTCCAAAGAAAGGAGATTTGTGTTTGCTTAAAAATTGGAGACCTGTTGCTGTTCTCAATTCAGATAATAAAATATTGTCTAAATGTATTGCAAATCGACTCAAAAAAGTACTGGATCTCTTGATTCACGATGACCAGACTTATTGTATTCCAGAAAGATGTATTTATGACAATTTGTTTTTAATGAGAGATCTTTTAGAATATTTAAGATTGTACAATGTTAATGTTGGAATTGTATCTTTGGATCAAGAAAAAGCATTTGATCGTGTCGATCATCAATATTTGTTTCATGTATTAAAATGCTTTGGCTTTGGGGATTAGTTTATTTCATGGATAAAATTGTTGTACAAGGGATCTGAGAGTATGCCCTTACGCAGCAAAAATATATTTCTCAATATATTATGTGACAATATATTTCATGTGTCTGTGTCTCCATATATTGTGAAATTTACATAGTAATATATCATATGATATATTATATAATAATATATTATATATATTTAAGTAATATATTGCAATATATGGAACAATACTGCAATTATTGCCGTTTTCATATATTGAATAAATACATATTATTATACTATTTAATATATTGTTATGTATATTGAAATATATCCCACATTATATGAAATTATATATTGGAAGAGGCATTGTATATATATTAGGGATGCACCGATACCACTTTTTTGGAAAACGAGTACGAGTACGAGTACTTGCATTTCAGTACTCGCCGATACCGATACCGAGTACTTAATAAAAACATGATTTAAATTTACAGGTAACAGCTTTAGTCATATAATTTAACAAAAAAAACAAAAAAAAACAAAAAAAAAACCAAGGGACTAGTTTAGAATTAAGAACATTTATTTAAAATGAAAAGCATGTTGTATGCAACATATTACAGAATAAATAATTATAAAAAAAATTTAAACAGTGACAGTGCAACTCAAGTATTTTTTTCAGTTTGTTGTAAACTCTGCCGCTTTGGACAACACAAGGGGCATTAATAAACATCTTTGCTATTTAGTGCACAATATTTGAATAAACTAACAACATCCACCAACATAGAACTGTGGCAGTCAGTGCAACTGAGGTAGATATTAACATCAAGTCTAAGACGACTCACTTAAATGGAGCCTATTTAGAAAAAGTGAGTGGCAGTTTTTTTTTTTTTCACGAAAAGTAGCTTTTCTGCATTATCAGCAGTCAGCTTGTTTCTGTTTTCATCTATAATGTGTGACACTGAGCTAAAAAGCCTTTCACTTTCCACACTGCTACATGGGGCTGAGAGGTATTTATGGGCCATTTTAGCCAAAGTGGGGAACCTGATTTTGTTGACACTACAGTACTTCAGAGGACTGTCTTCACGAGGGCTTGGGGCCTCTCCGAGGTATGTTTCGAGCTCAATGGCAGACCCTGCTGCCAGCGGCTGTGCTGCCTGGGGCTGCTCCTTAGCGATTTCTTCAAATACAGTGTCCAGACTGCTGCTAGTGCTGGCCTGGGCCTTGAGAAACAGTTTAGCAGGAGGTTCTGCAGCTTCTGCCCGACTCCCCTCTGCCTCAGCTCTGGACATCTAAAGCTCCTGCTTCAGGTGCAGCTTGGCCTCCGGAGCAGTGTTGTTGGAGAAGAAGGTATCTTTATACCTAAACAAAATTCATGAATGTATTAATATGTGGAAAAATAGGACTGATTTTAGTTTCCCCTAAACCACTGTCACAAATGCCAGCCATTTGGCTTTCTGGTAGTAATAAGGGAAATATATTTCATATTATATATTGCATACATTTGTATGTGTGTATTTTAGTTACAAAAATATAATATAATACTTCAGATGGAAATTAATCTTACATTTAGTACTGTAGTTTATCATTTAATACCTATAGCACACAGACTTTACCTTGGGTCAAGTATGGTGGAGATGAAGTACAGTGGGTTGGTCTTGACGTCACTGAAGCGCTTCTTGACAGCTGCCAGTAAGGTTGCTTTCATTGTCTTGACGCCGTGGTCCTCGTCTGTTTCTCTGTTTAGAAGTCTCACTAGCACAGCTGAGATGACATCAGAGGCTAGTGCGTCTTAGCTGCTCACTTTTTTAGTTAGTTCCTCAAAGGGGGCGAGGATGGCAACAGTCTTCTCCATAAGAGCCCATTGGTGAGCGGTGAGATAGTCAGGGAGTTCATGCTCGGACACAAACACCCCCAGCACTCGCTTTTGCTCAATGAGGGACTGGAGCATGTAATACGTGCTGTTCCAGCGCGTCTGTACGTCCTGCTGCAGTCTCTTTATTGGCTGGTTGAGCTGTCCCTGAATGTCCTCGAGGCGGGAGTAGGCTAAGGCTGAATGTTTAAAATGCCCAACTATTTTCCGCCCCACTGCTATAGCATCAGCTATGCTCCTCTGTGCTAATAAGCCCTCATGAACAGCCAGTTGGAGCGTGTGCGCGACACAAGGCAGACTTGGGAGCCCTGCGTCATTCATAGCTTTAATCATGTTTTTGGCATTGTCACGAAGCACAACATGTACTGATGTTTTAGGTATACCCCATGTCTGGAGCATTTCCTCAAACACATGCACTATAGCCTGGCTGGTGTGCGAGCCGCAGAATTGTTTCGCATGTAATATGGCTCATTGCGGCGTGAAACTCTCGTCTATCCACTGGGAGGTTAGGCTAATTAGCGACACGGGGCTAACACTGCTTGTCCAAATATCCGTGGTGAAACTAAACGCAGAGGAGGCTTGCAGTAGGCTGTGGATATGTTTTTTCACGGAGTCGTGTAGTTTAGGCAGCTCCGTGTCAGTCATGTAGCAGCGGCTTGGGACATCATATCTGGGCTCCAGAACATGGAGGAGACGTAGGAATCCCACATTTTCTACCTCCGAGAGTGGCTGGTCACTCAATGCAATGTACTCGATAATTGCCTGTGTTATTTTCACAGCACGTGGATTGTCTCTGGACATTTTCTCTCGTCTTGCAAGAGTTTGCTGCAGCGTGGGTTGCATTGGTTTAGAAGCATGGGTAAACTCTTTGTACTCGTTGTCGTGTTGGGATTTTAGGTGCTTGATTAAATTACTTGCTAAATGCGCTACCTTTTGAGCCTCCTTTGGTCAATTTCGCTGAGCACAATTTGCAGTCCACCTTTGTTTTGTCGTCTTCATTCACTTTGAAATAGTTCCACACGACTGACATGTCTCGCCTCGCCTTCTCCCCGCTCTGAGCTGCAACCGGGGCCTGGGGGCGGTCCCCTTACACGCTGCTCAAACATAGACACTTCTCAGACCGTGGTATCGGTCTCCGGTATCGGGGGACTTTTAACGACTACAAGTACTTTAGAAAATGTGGTATCGAGGCCGATACCAGATACCGATATCGGTATCGGTGCATTCCTAATAACATGTGTTTTTCCTTAAGCAAAGGCTTTTAGGGAGAGAGGTGTGAGAGTGAGGGGCGAAGAGAGGGGGTTAGGTCAGCGTGGGATTGTTGGCTCTCTTTGAAGATTGCTTCTCCAGATTAGTTTGCAAAATTAACCACTCGCTATCCCTGTTTGCAGGTGAGAGGGTAGTGTTGCAAGAGAAACCGCCCCCTTACCTCGAGCTTCTCTGTGTCCCCATTCGCTGTCCGTTTTTTGGTAAAGCACGAGCTCGGCTGTATTGTGGCGCGCAACCAAACGAACGCAGGATCTCCTGTTTACTAGACTAGCCTGGCAGCACGTTCGCCCTCCGGGAGGGCAACTCAGACGATCCAGGCTTCCAGAGAAGAGGCCAAGGGTTGGCTGACCGTGCGCTGGACAGCTTTAAGGGGTTTGCCGACAACTGAGTCTGGGCGATTTGCAAAATTACCCACTCGCTGCCCTAGCTATCCCTGTTTCCGGGTCGCTTTCGGAAAAGCTGGCGCTTGCTGGACTGCAAAGCCGCCCAAGGCACCGCTGGGATTTGAACCCAGGATCTCCTGTTTACAAGACAGGCGCTTTGACCAGCTAAGCCACGGCGCCAAACCGCATGCAAGGCTGACGGGAGGGTGACTCAGAGGATCAAAACATCCAGAGGCGGGCCAGGTGCTGGTACGCTTAAAAGAGAATGTCTACAAATTTCTACTGCCTGAGGGCAACACTGCACAGTATGAGAGTTACTAGAAAGCCAAAAGCCACGACTCTGGTGGGACTCGAACCCACAACCTTTGAATGGCCTCATCTGGCAGTCTAGAAGTCCAATGCGCTATCCATTGCGCCACAGAGCCCATAAGAGTTAGCAAGCAGAGCCGCGTGAAGGCTGACCTTTCGGGTCTGTGGCCGTCCAACGGTAAGAGAGCTCAGGATCTCTCTGCAGGAAGGACAGGCCCTAGGGTCTCTGCACAATTGCGGTGTCGTTTGAAAGGCAGAGGCACTGTAAGGGCCTCAGGTCCAAGGGAGAGCAAAAAGATCCAACCTGTCATTTGCAAGGTTCCGCTGGGATTCGAACCCAGGATCTCCTGTTTACTAGACAGGCGCTTTAACCAACTAAGCCACGGCGCAACTCCTCTTGTTAGGCGTGGGGAGGGCGGCTCAGAGGATGCATGAATCAACACTTCGAACATCCTGCTGCCTCCACTTGATGCAAGACAGTGATTGCCATACCAAAAATGAATTGGTTCTTGGGCATGTTTTGTTACCTTTTAAATATGATCGACTTTTTTTTTAATCAATGTACGCTGAGAACAGGAGGCCTCAAAATGGTTTCTGCTGTGCGAGGGCAACACTGTGCAGTATGGGCTTAACAAAATGGCAAAAAGCGTGACTCTGGTGAGACTCAAAACCACAACCTTTGAATGGCCTCATCTGGAATTCCAGAAGTCCAATGCACTATCCATTGCGCCACAGAGCCGGTCAATATGCCAGGCTGGGCCACTGAGGGCTTTTCTTACAGATTTGTGTCTAGCCAGCTAAGCCGAGTGGCACGCTGTGTGGGCAGAAAGACAGGTCCTCAGGTCTTTGCACAATTGAGGCACGGTTCAAAAATATACAGTGTAGTTGGGGGCTCCCATCCAACAGTGAGGCCAGAGACAGCCACCAGTGGAAAGGCACCGCTGGGATTCGAACCCAGGATCTCCTGTTTACAAGACAGGCGCTTTGACCAGCTAAGCCACGGCGCCACCTCGGTTGGATCCGTTAGCCTGGGATGCTATCCTTCAAAAGCAGGTGAGAGGGTAGTGTTGCAAGAGAAACCGCCCGCTAACCTCGAGCTTCTCTGTGTCCCCATTCGCCGTCCGTTTTTTGGTAAAGCACGAGCTCGGCTGTATTGTGGCGCGCAGCCAAAGGCATCGCTGGGATTCGAACGCAGGATCTCCTGTTTACTAGACTAGCCTGGCAGCACGTTCGCCCTCCGGGAGGGCGACTCAGACGATCCAGGCTTCCAGAGAAGAGGCCAAGGGTTGGCTGACCGTGCGCTGGACAGCTTTAAGGCGTTTGCCGACAACTGAGTCTGGGCGATTTGCAAAATTACCCACTCGCTGCCCTAGCTATCCCTGTTTCCGGGTCGCTTTCGGAAAAGCTTGCGCTTGCTGGACTGCAAAGCCGCCCAAGGCACCGCTGGGATTTGAACCCAGGATCTCCTGTTTACGAGAGAGGCGCTTTAACCAACTAAGCCACGGCGCCAAACCGCATGCAAGGCTGTCGGGAGGGTGACTCAGAGGATCAAAACATCCAGAGGCGGGCCAGGTGCTGGTACGCTTAAAAGAGAATGGCTGCGTTCGAAACCGCATACTCAATGAGTAGGTACTTAATTTCAATAAGTACTTACTTAACGAGCGCTAAAAGAGTACGTACTCTACAGCCAAATCTCGTTGAGTATGGATGTGATCTGCACGTCTTCCGCCATGTTGACGTTATCATGTGACCAACGACATTATAACAAGTGCAACAACTTAACATATAGCGACAGTTTTAATTAATCTTTCTATAAATATTTTGATATTGATGAAATTTGTTCATTTTGTGGTCATGTTGAAGAAACAGCTGTTCTTTTATTGTGATTGTAGTAGATACGTTTCGGGTTCATTTAGGTTTTTGTATTTTTTAATTCTTAAAGAAATAATTTTTGTCAGGAAAACCCAAATTCTTAATTTTTTGAATAAGTTATTTCTTTTGTTTTGTATTCAAAATTGTTAATCCATACGCAAAGCTAGCTTAAATTCTTGTTAAATTTCTCTTTTCATCCCTGAGGCTTATCAATAACAAAAACAAATCCAATTTTTGATAAACGATGATGTGAATATTTTGATTATTCAGAGATATTTTATCATATTTCCCTGTGTATATAATTGCATACTATGATGTAAGCAAGCCTAATAGTTATGTTTTTAGTTTTTCTCATTATGATTGTTCATTGTTAAAGATAAATACCATCTTTCCCTGAGCCTGTAATTGTAAGTTAGGTAGTATTAGTAATAAAATGAAAATAAGCACAACAGGTGCTCAAACACCTCATAGCATCAGTAACACAACAACCCTACCTAGTACATCTTCCTCCATGTTTGCAATATCTGCACAAAGGAGATGGGGATCAGCTGCTTGAAGATCTTGTGTTTGGAGGTGTTTTTTGAGGGTTTTACACTCAAAAAATGTAAGTATTACTGCTTAGAAATTAAGATTACCTCAGAATGCACTGATCAATAATAATGATAAATGCTGACCTATAATTAATTATATTTTTTAGTAAAACAAGCATGTTTTTTTTTTAAAATCAAGTAATTAATTAATGCATATGTAAATGAAACTTATATTTTATTTACTGATAACAACATGGATATATGAGTAAAATAATAAAATAACCATGAACATAAATAAAGACACATGGAACAAAGCTTTATTCAGACATATTGGTATTTTAGTCTTTCTCTAGATGCTCTCGCCGGCTCTTTGGTCTCTGAGGATGAAGAGGGTCCAGATGAGACAAAGGGCAGGTGGAGTGATGGAGGGTCTCATCGATGGCACTTGACCATTTACAGGATGCTGCTGTGGATTTCTCTTTTCTCACTGCACACACCAGTCTGCAGCAGACATTTCAGATCATACAAAGACGCACAAATACAATACAAAAGTAGTAATTTTAACAGCACAATTTCATTAGATCTCTGTATTAGAAGTAACAAAATTACCAAACTTTATATTAAGTTACAGATTTAACTTTTTTTCCCCACAAATGCTGCTGTCACCTTTCCTTTCAGGTCCTGCTCCACCGCAAAATACCTGCAACAAAGGCACAGAAATCTAGAATCAGAAAAGTGCTTAAAGTTTTTTTTATTATTAAAAAAACAGCAACTTAAGGTTTAATTAGATGTCTGTAGTGTACTCACTCAAAGCCTTTGATGGTAGCACTGCTTCATCAGTCACTCTTCACCAGACAAACATACTTGTCTCATCTGTCCCTGTAACATCCACACAAGATTCAGTTCCCTCTGATTTGTGCATGAGCTCAATACTACATTTATGAGGTAGCTGTTGTGTTAATTGGCTTTTTATCCAATACAAATGCTCCTGAATATATCAACAGTACTATTAAACAAATGAAATAGATAACTCATGTTTACTTGTTTACTAACTATATGTTTATTTACATTACATTAATCTAAAGCAGTGTTGACAACAGAGAATTCTACATAAACTCACACAACGTTCATCACTCATTTAGATGTCTGTTTCGTGTTGTGCTGTGCTCATTTAATTCTCTCAGAACATGTTCCTGTCAGTTGTTAAACATTTAGAAATCATCTTTAAGATGCTATGGTCGCTATACGTAATAAAACGTGTTTTACAGCGAAATCACAAATATACTTTAACGTTACACGTATTGACACCTTATGTAAATCAGCAGTTTACGATACAGTAGCTCAACAAATACGATTTTAAGACAGGGAACCGTGTTTTGGTTTGTAATACTCACATTTGTAAACACTCTCGTTGCGGTTCCCAATCACGTTCGATGATGACGTTTTAGCCTCCTGTGGCCTCCTGGAATTGAAAAGTGTGCATCAGATGAACACTTCAGAATCTGGGCTGAAGCAGTAGGACATTCGGGGATTTCTCGCCTACTCTTTTATGAATACTGAGGTTTCGAACGTACTTCCTTCTTCACGTACTCTTTTTTTCCTACTATATAGTAGGTAAGTAGTCATATTCGAACGCAATTTAAGTAGACGTTCGTCCGAATCTCGCGAGAATTAGTGCACTCGCCTACTGATTCTCGCCTACTCTTTTATGAATACTGAACATTCAAACATACTTTTTTGCTCGCCTACTGCTTTTTGCCTACTATATAGTATGGAAGTATGCGGTTTCGAACGCAGCCCCTGTCTACAAATTTCTACTGCCTGAGGGCAACACTGCACAGTATGAGAGTTACTAGAAAGCCAAAAGCCACGACTCTGGTGGGACTCGAACCCACAACCTCTGAATGGCCTCGTCTGGCAGTCTAGAAGTCCAATGCGCTATCCATTGCGCCACAGAGCCGGTCAATATGCCAGGCTGGGCCACTGAGGGCTTTTCTTACAGATTTGTGCCTAGCCAGCTCAGCCGAGTGGCACGCTCTGTGGGCAGAAAGACAGGTCCTCAGGTCTTTGCACAATTGAGGCACGGTTCAAAAATATACAGTGTAGTTGGGGTCTCCCATCCAACAGTGAGGCCAGGGACAGCCACCGGTGGAAAGGCACCGCTGGGATTCGAACCCAGGATCTCCTGTTTACAAGACAGGCGCTTTGACCAGCTAAGCCACGGCGCCACCTCGGTTGGATCCGTTAGCCTGGGATGCTATCCTTCAAAAGCAGGTGAGAGGGTAGTGTTGCAAGAGAAACCGCCCGCTAACCTCGAGCTTCTCTGTGTCCCCATTCGCCGTCCGTTTTTTGGTAAAGCACGAGCTCGGCTGTATTGTGGCGCGCAGCCAAAGGCATCGCTGGGATTCGAACGCAGGATCTCCTGTTTACTAGACTAGCCTGGCAGCACGTTCGCCCTCCGGGAGGGCGACTCAGACGATCCAGGCTTCCAGAGAAGAGGCCAAGGGTTGGCTGACCGTGCGCTGGACAGCTTTAAGGCGTTTGCCGACAACTGAGTCTGGGCGATTTGCAAAATTACCCTCTCGCTGCCCTAGCTATCCCTGTTTCCGGGTCGCTTTCGGAAAAGCTTGCGCTTGCTGGACTGCAAAGCCGCCCAAGGCACCGCTGGGAATTGAACCCAGGATCTCCTGTTTACGAGACAGGCGCTTTAACCAACTAAGCCACGGCGCCAAACCGCATGCAAGGCTGTCGGGAGGGTGACTCAGAGGATCAAAACATCCAGAGGCCGGCCAGGTGCTGGTACGCTTAAAAGAGAATGTCTACAAATTTCTACTGCCTGAGGGCAACACTGCACAGTATGAGAGTTACTAGAAAGCCAAAAGCCACGACTCTGGTGGGACTCGAACCCACAACCTTTGAATGGCCTCATCTGGCAGTCTAGAAGTCCAATTCGCTATCCATTGCGCCACAGAGCCCATAAGGGGGTAGCAAGCAGAGCCGCGTGAAGGCTGACCTTTCGGGTCTGTGGCCGTCCAACGGTAAGAGAGCGCAGGCTCTCTCTGCAGGAAGGACAGGCCCTAGGGTCTCTGCACAATTGCGGTGTCGTTTGAAAGGCAGAGGCACTGTAAGGGCCTCAGGTCCAAGGGAGAGCAAAAAGATCCAACCTGTCGTTTGCAAGGCTCCGCTGGGATTCGAACCCAGGATCTCCTGTTTACTAGACAGGCGCTTTAACCAACTAAGCCACGGCGCCACTCCTCTTGTTAGGCGTGGGGAGGGTGGCTGAGAGGATGCATGAATCAACACTTCGAACATCCTGCTGCCTCCACTTGATGCAAGACAGTGATTGCCATACCAAAAATGAATTGGTTCTTGGGCATGTTTTGTTACCTTTTAAATATGATCGACTTTTTTTTTAATCAATGTACGCTGAGAACAGGAGGCCTCAAAATGGTTTCTGCTGTGCGAGGGCAACACTGTGCAGTATGGGCTTAACAAAATGGCAAAAAGCGTGACTCTGGTGAGACTCAAAACCACAACCTTTGAATGGCCTCATCTGGAATTCCAGAAGTCCAATGCACTATCCATTGCGCCACAGAGCCGGTCAATATGCCAGGCTGGGCCACTGAGGGCTTTTCTTACAGATTTGTGCCTAGCCAGCTAAGCCGAGTGGCACGCTGTGTGGGCAGAAAGACAGGTCCTCAGGTCTTTGCACAATTGAGGCACGGTTCAAAAATATACAGTGTAGTTGGGGTCTCCCATCCAACAGTGAGGCCAGGGACAGCCACCGGTGGAAAGGCACCGCTGGGATTCGAACCCAGGATCTCCTGTTTACAAGACAGGCGCTTTGACCAGCTAAGCCACGGCGCCACCTCGGTTGGATCCGTTAGCCTGGGATGCTATCCTTCAAAAGCAGGTGAGAGGGTAGTGTTGCAAGAGAAACCGCCCGCTAACCTCGAGCTTCTCTGTGTCCCCATTCGCCGTCCGTTTTTTGGTAAAGCACGAGCTCGGCTGTATTGTGGCGCGCAGCCAAAGGCATCGCTGGGATTCGAACGCAGGATCTCCTGTTTACTAGACTAGCCTGGCAGCACGTTCGCCCTCCGGGAGGGCAACTCAGACGATCCAGGCTTCCAGAGAAGAGGCCAAGGGTTGGCTGACCGTGCGCTGGACAGCTTTAAGGCGTTTGCCGACAACTGAGTCTGGGCGATTTGCAAAATTACCCACTCGCTGCCCTAGCTATCCCTGTTTCCGGGTCGCTTTCGGAAAAGCTTGCGCTTGCTGGACTGCAAAGCCGCCCAAGGCACCGCTGGGAATTGAACCCAGGATCTCCTGTTTACGAGACAGGCGCTTTAACCAACTAAGCCACGGCGCCAAACCGCATGCAAGGCTGTCGGGAGGGTGACTCAGAGGATCAAAACATCCAGAGGCCGGCCAGGTGCTGGTACGCTTAAAAGAGAACGTCTACAAATTTCTACTGCCTGAGGGCAACACTGCACAGTATGAGAGTTACTAGAAAGCCAAAAGCCACGACTCTGGTGGGACTCGAACCCACAACCTTTGAATGGCCTCATCTGGCAGTCTAGAAGTCCAATTCGCTATCCATTGCGCCACAGAGCCCATAAGGGGGTAGCAAGCAGAGCCGCGTGAAGGCTGACCTTTCGGGTCTGTGGCCGTCCAACGGTAAGAGAGCGCAGGCTCTCTCTGCAGGAAGGACAGGCCCTAGGGTCTCTGCACAATTGCGGTGTCGTTTGAAAGGCAGAGGCACTGTAAGGGCCTCAGGTCCAAGGGAGAGCAAAAAGATCCAACCTGTCGTTTGCAAGGCTCCGCTGGGATTCGAACCCAGGATCTCCTGTTTACTAGACAGGCGCTTTAACCAACTAAGCCACGGCGCCACTCCTCTTGTTAGGCGTGGGGAGGGTGGCTGAGAGGATGTATGAATCAACACTTCGAACATCCTGCTGCCTCCACTTGATGCAAGACAGTGATTGCCATACCAAAAATGAATTGGTTCTTGGGCATGTTTTGTTACCTTTTAAATATGATTGACTTTTTTTTTAATCAATGTACGCTGAGAACAGGAGGCCTCAAAATGGTTTCTGCTGTGCGAGGGCAACACTGTGCAGTATGGGCTTAACGAAATGGCAAAAAGCGTGACTCTGGTGAGACTCAAAATCACAACCTTTGAATGGCCTCATTTGGAATTCCAGAAGTCCAATGCACTATCCATTGCGCCACAGAGCCCATAAGGGGTTAGCAAGCAGAGCCGCGTGAAGGCTGACCTTTCGGGTCTGTGGCCGTCCAACGGTAAGAGAGCACAGGCTCTCTCTGCAGGAAGGACAGGCCCTAGGGTCTCTGCACAATTGCGGTGTCATTTGAAAGGCAGAGGCACTGTAAGGGCCTCAGGTCCAAGGGAGAGCAAAAAGATCCAACCTGTCGTTTGCAAGGCTCCGCTGGGATTCGAACCCAGGATCTCCTGTTTACTAGACAGGCGCTTTAACCAACTAAGCCACGGCGCCACTCCTCTTGTTAGGCGTGGGGAGGGCGGCTCAGAGGATGCATGAATCAACACTTCGAACATCCTGCTGCCTCCACTTGATGCAAGACAGTGATTGCCATACCAAAAATGAATTGGTTCTTGGGCATGTTTTGTTACCTTTTAAATATGATTGACTTTTTTTTTAATCAAAGTACGCTGAGAACAGGAGGCCTCAAAATGGTTTCTGCTGTGCGAGGGCAACACTGTGCAGTATGGGCTTAACGAAATGGCAAAAAGCGTGACTCTGGTGAGACTCAAAACCACAACCTTTGAATGGCCTCATCTGGAATTCCAGAAGTCCAATGCACTATCCATTGCGCCACAGAGCCGGTCAATATGCCAGGCTGGGCCACTGAGGGCTTTTCTTACAGATTTGTGCCTAGCCAGCTCAGCCGAGTGGCACGCTGTGTGGGCAGAAAGACAGGTCCTCAGGTCTTTGCACAATTGAGGCACGGTTCAAAAATATACAGTGTAGTTGGGGTCTCCCATCCAACAGTGAGGCCAGAGACAGCCACCGGTGGAAAGGCACCGCTGGGATTCGAACCCAGGATCTCCTGTTTACAAGACAGGCGCTTTGACCAGCTAAGCCACGGCGCCACCTCGGTTGGATCCGTTAGCCTGGGATGCTATCCTTCAAAAGCAGGTGAGAGGGTAGTGTTGCAAGAGAAACCGCCCGCTAACCTCGAGCTTCTCTGTGTCCCCATTCGCCGTCCGTTTTTTGGTAAAGCACGAGCTCGGCTGTATTGTGGCGCGCAGCCAAAGGCATCGCTGGGATTCGAACGCAGGATCTCCTGTTTACTAGACTAGCCTGGCAGCACATTCGCCCTCCGGGAGGGCGACTCAGACGATCCAGGCTTCCAGAGAAGAGGCCAAGGGTTGGCTGACCGTGCGCTGGACAGCTTTAAGGCGTTTGCCGACAACTGAGTCTGGGCGATTTGCAAAATTACCCACTCGCTGCCCTAGCTATCCCTGTTTCCGGGTCGCTTTCGGAAAAGCTTGCGCTTGCTGGACTGCAAAGCCGCCCAAGGCACCGCTGGGAATTGAACCCAGGATCTCCTGTTTACAAGACAGGCGCTTTAACCAACTAAGCCACGGCGCCAAACCGCATGCAAGGCTGTCGGGAGGGTGACTCAGAGGATCAAAACATCCAGAGGCGGGCCAGGTGCTGGTACGCTTAAAAGAGAATGTCTACAAATTTCTACTGCCTGAGGGCAACACTGCACAGTATGAGAGTTACTAGAAAGCCAAAAGCCACGACTCTGGTGGGACTCGAACCCACAACCTTAGAATGGCCTCATCTGGCAGTCTAGAAGTCCAATGCGCTATCCATTGCGCCACAGAGCCCATAAGGGGTTAGTAAGCAGAGCCGCGTGAAGGCTGACCTTTCGGGTCTGTGGCCGTCCAACGATAAGAGAGCGCAGGCTCTCTCTGCAGGAAGGACAGGCCCTAGGGTCTCTGCACAATTGCGGTGTCGTTTGAAAGGCAGAGGCACTGTAAGGGCCTCAGGTCCAAGGGAGAGCAAAAAGATCCAACCTGTCGTTTGCAAGGCTCCGCTGGGATTCGAACCCAGGATCTCCTGTTTACTAGACAGGCGCTTTAACCAACTAAGCCACGGCGCCACTCCTCTTGTTAGGCGTGGGGAGGGTGGCTGAGAGGATGCATGAATCAACACTTCGAACATCCTGCTGCCTCCACTTGATGCAAGACAGTGATTGCCATACCAAAAATGAATTGGTTCTTGGGCATGTTTTGTTACCTTTTAAATATGATCGACTTTTTTTTTAATCAATGTACGCTGAGAACAGGAGGCCTCAAAATGGTTTCTGCTGTGCGAGGGCAACACTGTGCAGTATGGGCTTAACAAAATGGCAAAAAGCGTGACTCTGGTGAGACTCAAAACCACAACCTTTGAATGGCCTCATCTGGAATTCCAGAAGTCCAATGCACTATCCATTGCGCCACAGAGCCGGTCAATATGCCAGGCTGGGCCACTGAGGGCTTTTCTTACAGATTTGTGCCTAGCCAGCTAAGCCGAGTGGCACGCTGTGTGGGCAGAAAGACAGGTCCTCAGGTCTTTGCACAATTGAGGCACGGTTCAAAAATATACAGTGTAGTTGGGGTCTCCCATCCAACAGTGAGGCCAGGGACAGCCACCGGTGGAAAGGCACCGCTGGGATTCGAACCCAGGATCTCCTGTTTACAAGACAGGCGCTTTGACCAGCTAAGCCACGGCGCCACCTCGGTTGGATCCGTTAGCCTGGGATGCTATCCTTCAAAAGCAGGTGAGAGGGTAGTGTTGCAAGAGAAACCGCCCGCTAACCTCGAGCTTCTCTGTGTCCCCATTCGCCGTCCGTTTTTTGGTAAAGCACGAGCTCGGCTGTATTGTGGCGCGGGATTCGCTGGGATTCGAACGCAGGATCTCCTGTTTACTAGACTAGCCTGGCAGCACGTTCGCCCTCCGGGAGGGCGACTCAGACGATCCAGGCTTCCAGAGAAGAGGCCAAGGGTTGGCTGACCGTGCGCTGGACAGCTTTAAGGCGTTTGCCGACAACTGAGTCTGGGCGATTTGCAAAATTACCCTCTCGCTGCCCTAGCTATCCCTGTTTCCGGGTCGCTTTCGGAAAAGCTTGCGCTTGCTGGACTGCAAAGCCGCCCAAGGCACCGCTGGGAATTGAACCCAGGATCTCCTGTTTACGAGACAGGCGCTTTAACCAACTAAGCCACGGCGCCAAACCGCATGCAAGGCTGTCGGGAGGGTGACTCAGAGGATCAAAACATCCAGAGGCCGGCCAGGTGCTGGTACGCTTAAAAGAGAATGTCTACAAATTTCTACTGCCTGAGGGCAACACTGCACAGTATGAGAGTTACTAGAAAGCCAAAAGCCACGACTCTGGTGGGACTCGAACCCACAACCTTTGAATGGCCTCATCTGGCAGTCTAGAAGTCCAATGCGCTATCCATTGCGCCACAGAGCCCATAAGGGGGTAGCAAGCAGAGCCGCGTGAAGGCTGACCTTTCGGGTCTGTGGCCGTCCAACGGTAAGAGAGCGCAGGCTCTCTCTGCAGGAAGGACAGGCCCTAGGGTCTCTGCACAACTGCGGTGTCGTTTGAAAGGCAGAGGCACTGTAAGGGCCTCAGGTCCAAGGGAGAGCAAAAAGATCCAACCTGTCGTTTGCAAGGCTCCGCTGGGATTCGAACCCAGGATCTCCTGTTTACTAGACAGGCGCTTTAACCAACTAAGCCACGGCGCCACTCCTCTTGTTAGGCGTGGGGAGGGCGGCTCAGACGATGCATGAATCAACACTTCGAACATCCTGCTGCCTCCACTTGATGCAAGACAGTGATTGCCATACCAAAAATGAATTGGTTCTTGGGCATGTTTTGTTACCTTTTAAATATGATCGACTTTTTTTTTAATCAATGTACGCTGAGAACAGGAGGCCTCAAAATGGTTTCTGCTGTGCGAGGGCAACACTGTGCAGTATGGGCTTAACGAAATGGCAAAAAGCGTGACTCTGGTGAGACTCAAAATCACAACCTTTGAATGGCCTCATTTGGAATTCCAGAAGTCCAATGCACTATCCATTGCGCCACAGAGCCCATAAGGGGTTAGCAAGCAGAGCCGCGTGAAGGCTGACCTTTCGGGTCTGTGGCCGTCCAACGGTAAGAGAGCACAGGCTCTCTCTGCAGGAAGGACAGGCCCTAGGGTCTCTGCACAATTGCGGTGTCATTTGAAAGGCAGAGGCACTGTAAGGGCCTCAGGTCCAAGGGAGAGCAAAAAGATCCAACCTGTCGTTTGCAAGGCTCCGCTGGGATTCGAACCCAGGATCTCCTGTTTACTAGACAGGCGCTTTAACCAACTAAGCCACGGCGCCACTCCTCTTGTTAGGCGTGGGGAGGGCGGCTCAGAGGATGCATGAATCAACACTTCGAACATCCTGCTGCCTCCACTTGATGCAAGACAGTGATTGCCATACCAAAAATGAATTGGTTCTTGGGCATGTTTTGTTACCTTTTAAATATGATTGACTTTTTTTTTAATCAATGTACGCTGAGAACAGGAGGCCTCAAAATGGTTTCTGCTGTGCGAGGGCAACACTGTGCAGTATGGGCTTAACGAAATGGCAAAAAGCGTGACTCTGGTGAGACTCAAAACCACAACCTTTGAATGGCCTCATCTGGAATTCCAGAAGTCCAATGCACTATCCATTGCGCCACAGAGCCGGTCAATATGCCAGGCTGGGCCACTGAGGGCTTTTCTTACAGATTTGTGCCTAGCCAGCTCAGCCGAGTGGCACGCTGTGTGGGCAGAAAGACAGGTCCTCAGGTCTTTGCACAATTGAGGCACGGTTCAAAAATATACAGTGTAGTTGGGGTCTCCCATCCAACAGTGAGGCCCAGAGACAGCCACCGGTGGAAAGGCACCGCTGGGATTCGAACCCAGGATCTCCTGTTTACAAGACAGGCGCTTTGACCAGCTAAGCCACGGCGCCACCTCGGTTGGATCCGTTAGCCTGGGATGCTATCCTTCAAAAGCAGGTGAGAGGGTAGTGTTGCAAGAGAAACCGCCCGCTAACCTCGAGCTTCTCTGTGTCCCCATTCGCCGTCCGTTTTTTGGTAAAGCACGAGCTCGGCTGTATTGTGGCGCGCAGCCAAAGGCATCGCTGGGATTCGAACGCAGGATCTCCTGTTTACTAGACTAGCCTGGCAGCACATTCGCCCTCCGGGAGGGCGACTCAGACGATCCAGGCTTCCAGAGAAGAGGCCAAGGGTTGGCTGACCGTGCGCTGGACAGCTTTAAGGCGTTTGCCGACAACTGAGTCTGGGCGATTTGCAAAATTACCCACTCGCTGCCCTAGCTATCCCTGTTTCCGGGTCGCTTTCGGAAAAGCTTGCGCTTGCTGGACTGCAAAGCCGCCCAAGGCACCGCTGGGATTTGAACCCAGGATCTCCTGTTTACGAGACAGGCGCTTTAACCAACTAAGCCACAGCGCCAAACCGCATGCAAGGCTGTCGGGAGGGTCACTCAGAGGATCAAAACATCCAGAGGCCGGCCAGGTGCTGGTACGCTTAAAAGAGAATGTCTACAAATTTCTACTGCCTGAGGGCAACACTGCACAGTATGAGAGTTACTAGAAAGCCAAAAGCCACGACTCTGGTGGGACTCGAGCCCACAACCTTTGAATGGCCTCGTCTGGCAGTCTAGAAGTCCAATGCGCTATCCATTGCGCCACAGAGCCCATAAGGGGTTAGCAAGCAGAGCCGCGTGAAGGCTGACCTTTCGGGTCTGTGGCCGTCCAACGGTAAGAGAGCATAGGCTCTCTCTGCAGGAAGGACAGGCCCTAGGGTCTCTGCACAATTGCGGTGTCGTTTGAAAGGCAGAGGCACTGTAAGGGCCTCAGGTCCAAGGGAGAGCAAAAAGATCCAACCTGTCGTTTGCAAGGCTCCGCTGGGATTTGAACCCAGGATCTCCTGTTTACGAGACAGGCGCTTTAGCCAACTAAGACACGGCGCCACCCCGCACGTAAAGGGGTGGGGAGGGCGGCTCAGAGGATGCATGAATCAACACTTTGAATGTCCTGCTGCCTCCACTTGATGCAAGACAGTGATTGCCATACCTCACTGAATTGGTTCTTGGGCATGTTTTGCTACCTTTTAAATATGATTGACATTTTTTTTTAAATCAATGTACACTGAGAACAGGAGGCCTCAAAATGGTTTCTGCTGTCTGAGGGCAACACTCTTATTATGGCCTTAGTATGGGCTTAACAAAATTCCAAAAAGCACAAATCTGATGGGACTCGAACCCACAACTTTTGAATGGACTCATCTGGCAGTCTAGAAGCCCAACACGCTATCCATTGCGCCAGAGAGCACGACCAGCTTGGGCGAGTGGCAAGCTGTGTGCTGAGCAAGCAGGTCTGTGCACAATTTAGGGACTCTTGCTGGACTAGAGCTCAGCCCAAGGGACCGCTGGGATTTGAACCCAGAATCTCCTGTTCATTAGACAGGCGCTTTGACCAACTAAGCCACGGCGCCAACCCGCATGTTAGGCGTGGGGAGGGCTGCTCAGAGTATCAAATCAGCATATTAGATTTCTGAAGGATCGCATGACACTGAAACCTAGAAAAATAATGATGCTGATTATTTAGCTTTGCATCACAGAAATGAATTATTTTTAAAATTATATTAAAAACATTGTTATAATGACATTTCACAAAATCACTTTATTTTTGTATTTTTATCGCATAAAGGCAGATTTGATAAGCATAACAGACATTTGACCAATACTGTAATTGATTTTTTTTGCTTCATAATTTTTTTTTTTATCTGCTATAAAATCTTAAAATATGGTCCACCCAAAAAGTTCAAATTCTTTTATCTCTCTCGTGTTATTCCAAACCTTAATGGCTTTGTTACTTTTTGTATTCTTTCTATATTTTAAATATGACATATTATGAATTAAATTTTAGTTTTTACCATGCACTTCATCATCTATCAATCTTATTTGATTCTGGTGAGCCACACATTTTAAATGTAAAATGCATTGGTTTAGGTTGGCTGGTTCAGGATGGGCCAATGAACTTGGAAGCTATTCTGGTGGTAAACAAAAGTGGAGAGAAAGAGAACTTGACACAGCCTGATAAATGAAAACCAGACAACAAGCACAACTGTGAACTGTGTTGCACCCTCTCAAATGATGAATGTGATTTTATTCAGATTTGACTATTAAGCAAAACGTTGCATTTGTAATGCATTGTATTTAGATATTTCGTATCTAATAGTGTTATATTAAGACTAAATTTATGGCAAGAAAATCTACTATCAGATCTACTAAGATCAACTATCAAAACAAACCTATGCCCTTGTATGATGATTCAGCAAAACATTTAATAATAGGCTGTTATTTACAGTCGCAGATTCCAAGGATGACTATGATGCAAGACACCAAGTTCCTGTCTTGGATTTGTACTGAAATGCAGCCCATATTTCATGTTTTTTTTCTGGCATGACAAGGCCCTTGAAGAGCTTCACCTCAACATTCAGGTAATCTTTACCTGTCTGAAGGCTGTCATCAGACGTGGCCACTGCAAGCTCAACTCCCCATCTGTGATATACTGTTGAGGTATATTATATATTGGACAACATATTAATTTGCTTCACTGGAAATCATTTTAAAATGTCAAGTAAATGATGACAGTTTTCATTTTTGGTGAACTATCCTTTCATCAGTTTCTTTAATTTGAAATAAAGTTTCTGAGCTAGCTTGAGATTAAATGTGGGTCATGTTCTTTGAAGTTATATAGTTCTCCACTGTAGTCTTCAAGGTGTGAGGTGTATTCAGATAGCTTTGCACATGTAGCTCTTCAAAGTTAGCCTGAAGTTGTTAATCAACACATGCACACAGTTTCACAAAAAATACATACAAATTCTCATTAGACCACATTGCACATACACAACTAGTGCATCTAAAAAAAAAATAGAATATCATGAAAAAGTTCTATATTTGTTGCAATTTAATTCAAAAAAGCAAACTTTTTTTATTCTAGATTCATTGCACACAAACTGAAATGTTGCTAGATATTTTTTGATGTATTATTCTGATGCCTGGGCTTCAAAAACGCCTCAGCAGTGCCACAGGATTATTGCCTCCATGTCACGCCGCATTGAAGCCGTAATTTGTGTAAAAGGAGCCCCAACCAATTATTAAGTGAATAATTAAATCTACTTCAGAGATCTTGAACATTTCTGTTTTGTATATCTTTTTGATCTTTGGAAAAAATATTCAAATTTTTTGAGGGACTGATTTTTTGTATATTTTTTTTTAGGTTGTATCAATCTGAATTAAAACTAAAAAAAAAAAAACCTCTTGAAATATTTCAGTTTGTTTGCAACGAATCTAGAATATAAGAAAGTTTCCTTTGAATAATTAAATTACAAAAAATAAAGAACTTTTCCATGAAATTCTAATTTTTTGAGACACACTTGTACACATGCAAACAGAAAACATATTTAAAATGCATAAAAAAGTAAAAAAAAAATCACAGGAAAGGGTTATATAAAATACATTTTCACTACTAGTGTTTATCCAGTTATGGCCAGCTACATTATTACCTTATTAGACATTATAAACTCACATCCCACACAGAATATGTTGTCTTTTTTGCTATTGTCATCACACACTGAACTGCCTAAGTCTGATTGGGACCATGGGTCTCCAAATATGAAGACCAGCCTAATAGGTCAACAATGGGGTCATGGGCAAAATCAGTCTCAAATGCCCTTGAATAAAAACAAAACCATTCACAACAGAACTTTCAAATCTGTGGACTCAACCAAAATAAATGACCCAATGTTCACATGTTGGACTTACATTTAATACATTTTATCTTCATGAGCTGCAGGGTGTAATTTGGATTTGTCTGTGCATGTGTTGTTTTACTTTTAAAGGTTTGGTGCCCATCCACTTCGATTATATGACTGACAGACTGCACCGGTTTTAGTCAAAAAATCTTCGTTTGTGTTCTGCTGAAGAAACAAAGTCACCTACATCTTAGATGCCCTGGGGCTAAGCAGATAAACATCAAATTTTCATTTCTGGGTGAACTATCCCTTTAACATAATTCCATAGCTGTAGATGTGTGAAGAAATGAGAAGAGGGTAATCCAATGAATCACTCTGTTGTCTAAACATGATTTTGCAAATGGTTTTTCAGGTCATTTTGATATATGAAACTCTCCTCACAATGAAGACACTTGTAAGGTCTCTCTCCTGTGTGTATTCTCATGTGAACTTTTAGGTTTCCTTTAACCGTGAATCTCTTTCCGCACTGAGGGCAGGTGAAAGGTTTTTCTCCAGTGTGAACTCTCATGTGATTCTCAAGGTTTGCTTTGTGTGTAAAACTCTTTCCACAGTGATGACACATGAAAGGCGTTTCTCCAATGTGAATTTCAACATGTTCCTTAAGGTGATTCATGTCTGTGAAACTCTTTTCACATTGATGACATTGAAGGAAAATGCCTTTTGCTCCCCGTGCTCTTGGATTCGCCAATGAATAGACGCTTACAACAGTTAAAGTAAGTAAAAATAATGCAAAGTTTAATGTAGAATCAGATCAGCTTCTTCTGAGCTCAGGATTTCAGAACAGCCAATATCAAATATGACATTCTGGGCAGTCCAGAAATGTCTCACAAAACTAAAATATGCATTTATATTCTTGATTCTGCAGGCCTCTCCTCCTGATATCGTTCAACCATTCTCCTCCAATCAGGGCCTGATATCGCCAACCCGTTCCTGCACAGAGAAGAAAATACAGCCCCATCCCATTCTTTTTCTTAGAGTGACCAAAAGTCTAGTCTAAAGTGACCTTCAAATTGCTACTACTTTTGCAGGGCTTCTTTTCTCCTACGTGCCTGTAAACAAAGGTTTCTCAGAGAGAGTTCGCATATACACACACACATTTTACTAAACAGATTCTGTTACATAGTGTACACTTTGTCTTTTCATAAGCATAGAACGTTTCGTCTTCTCATAAGCACAGAACATCCAAAACACAAATTTAAAAGCATTTTCATAAAAGTATTTTCTACAATTCCCTCTCTTGATCTCAAAGAGATCACAACTCCTCCAATATTTCCACCAGCTCTTCACCCTCATCCTCTTCCTCTCTTGGAGCAGCCAACAGTGGCATCTGATAGGGGGGTGGACTGTCTTTCTTCTCAATTGCTGTCACTATCAACCTGTTAATCAAACTCCTCATACAAGGTATACAACAACATCCACAGGTCACCAGTATTCCCAAAAATATCCCTGCAGAGGTCAAAATAGATACCATCACCTCTTTCCATGCCCCAAACACATCCTCCATCCACCTTGTCACTGCATTGTCCACCCCTGAGTTAGCTTTCATCTCGTTTGATAACTCCTTTAACCCTTCCAATGCCCTAGATACAGATCCATCAGGTGCTGTGTTATTTGGAATAATTGTGCAGCAGGTGTCTTTAAACATTGCACACAGTCCTCCCTTCTCAGTTAACAACATGTCCAGTGCCAACCTATTTTGTATGGTCATCAGAGAAGTGGCAGCCAATTGTTCTCTCAACCCTTCTACAGCATCCCTAGTTAAATTTGACAGCCTTTGCACGTTATAGTGAATGTAATTGATTCTATCTACATTTTTGTTGGGGGTTATAGGAAACAGAGCAGATATCACAGGGATATTTTCAAATCCTGCAGCCACTTGGTCAGCCAATTTGTACTCAGCAGGAACACCTCTGGGGACCCCAATAGAATCTATGTAAGTAGGACTATTTCTAGTAAGGTCAAAATCACTATGCATAGACCTTTTCTTTCTCTTGTTGTTTCCTGTTCTTGGCCTGTTTCCTACCATTATCATGGGTACTGCTACTCTTACCATGGCACACAGTCCTTCCATTGTTGGTTCTATCCTAGTCAATGCAATCTTTTCCCCACATGCAAAATAAAGTCCCTCTCTTGCCCACCGCCCTATTTTCTTATGTCCATCAGCTACTGTAATTTCGCACCAATTTCTCTGAAAAGAGCCCACCAATGTTTTAGATTTGCCAGTGGAAGTGAAATTAAAACATGTGTAGTTCCCTTTTCTTCTAATCAAGGGAACCCCTAGTGATGACCCATTACCTGTAACAGGGTACAATTTACTTAAAGATGAGCAATTGGCTGGATTTTGTTGTTTTGTTAATCGTAGGATGCAATCGTATCCCCATTGATCGTTTACATACAATGGGGCAGGCTCAGTATTCAATTGAGGTCTCCCAGCTGCACATGCTAAACATCCTTCAAAACCTAAATTTGTGGATGCTTCATGAACCCATTCTAACCAGAGGTTGGACTCATGATAACCAGTTTCTAGGGTCATTACATCTAAAGGGGTCAAGTTGCTATAATCCGTGCTTTTCAATACTGTTTCTTTTTTCCTTAAATCAACAATTATGGGGGCTGGTGTTACTTCTGGCTCTTGGACTAAAATTTTAATTAAACCCAATGGATCTGTCCCTGACACATCTACCCCTAGTGTAATGAAAGTTTCAGAGCTGTCAGGACCATCTTTCAGTGACATTATCAGCGTGTTTTTCCAGCTCCCCCAGCTATGTTGGTATCCTCTAAATAGTTTAAGTCTGTTCTGAATACTATTCTGGCTAGTTAGTGGGCTATTGGTTAACATCTTTTTAGTGTACCCTGGCTTGGTCATCCAATTAACATCGTGCCATGTGTGACACCATGGCCCAGTTGGTTTTGTTCCTGTTGTTGGCCACAGGCAGCCATAGACATCATACCCTCTCCATCCCAGTGCATCACCCCCACAATCTATCACTTGACACAGATCAAATTCCCACAGGCCATCCTTCCCTTTCTCCCTTACCAGTGTCAATTTCACCCCAGCCCCACCTCCTGTCAACACACTCCTTTTCCCTTTCTGTGTGTTTTGCCCCATCAATCCCCATATTATTACCCCTATGATTATTGTCAAGCTCAATACCCAACATCCCACTATTCTATTCATCTTTGTGTTGTTCATTTTACCACCACCACTATTTGAATCTCCCCGTTTTTGAACACCCTCTCTAGGATATTCTGTACAGTTTCAAACTGTAATTTATCAAGGCCACACCCTAGTTTGGGGACTGCTAATGTTTTCACTTTGTCTTTTAGGCACTGCAGTTTTAGATCTTCTAAACTCTTCTCTAAGTCTTCATATGTGGGCAGGTCCCTGCACCACCACTTTGTGATTAAATGATAAATCACCTTTTTACCGTGTGTTGTTTTCACACACTGGCCAGACTGACCAATTGTTTTCTCTAGTGCCTCTGTACCATATCTTTCACGAATTTGTCTAGCAACCCCTGCTCCTAATGCATAGTCAGCACTGATGCAATGTGCAATGGGTATGTGTTCAGGTACCTCTAGCAGATCTCCGTGTCTGATCAATATAGGGTGTGTGTGTGTTTGAACAAGTTGGGTGTGTGTGTTTGTTTCTGTTTGTAATGTTTTGTCTGTTTCTGTCTCTGTTGGTGGACAAATGGATGTCTCTGTTCCTTGTCTTGGAGGATCTGGTTGGTTTTCACCTGGGTCCCTCTCTGCACTTCGGGCTTCCTCTTCACCCTCTCTTTGACCTTCAAAAAGGTCAACTCGTGTGTCTTCCAGGGACCTGGCTGGTGGGGGACAGAACATACATGCAGACAAATGATACCAAGTATTTCTTTTACCTGCTAGTTGTACACAGTGAGAGGTACGAGCAGTAACTCTCAGTGGTTCTGACCACCTAGGAGTAGACCATTTTCGTTTAAGTTGTTTTAATCTCACCCACAGGTCTGTAGAGGCCGGTTGTACAGTGCCAGTGGTCTGCTCACTAGGCCAGGATTTCTGTGGACAGAACATGTTAATCACAGCACTTACTTTGTCATGGTATTGGCGTGGTTCATCCAGCGTCCAGTCAGTGCTAAACACAGCCCATGGACCTGGGAATTGCCTGCCTGTGGTCAATTCAAATGGAGTGAAACCAGTTGACCTGTTAATAGAACATCTGACCGACATCAGAGCCATGGGCAAGGCATCAACCCAATTCAGGTTTGTAGTTGCACAGATTTTTGCCAATTTGTTTTTTAAGGTCAAATTCAGTCTTTCAACTTTCCCTTGGCTCTGAGGATGGTAGACTGCCCCATATTTGTGTTTGAGGCCTAGGGCTGCTTCCACTGCAGCAAGGTGCTCATTTTTGAAGTGAGAGCCATTGTCTGATCTAACTGTTTTTGGGAAACCATGCCGTGGAATGTATTGATTTACAAGGCATTTAATTACTGACATGGCATCCTCTTTTGCACATGGGAATGCCTCAGGCCAGCCACTGTACTGGTCCACCATTACCAGCAGGTACCTTTTCTTATGTACTGGGGTGATCATGTCAGTGAAGTCTATCACCACAGTGTGGCCTGGTCCCTTGTCTGTTGGGAAGTGTCCAGCCTCTGGTTTGGTAGTTGGACGTACATTAAAAGCAGCACACACTTGGCATGATGATATTACTTCACTGACCATGTGTGGCATGAATGGATGCCACCATTGTTTAACTCGTCTGGTCATGTCTCTTTCATTACTATGAGCCACTGAATGTGCTTCTTGTAGTACTTTTCTAGCCACTGATGCTGGTAATGCTATCCTACCATCTGGTCCCTCCCATACGTCCCTATCCTTACTTTTCTTCCCACCCTTTTCCTGCCACACTGTTTTCTCCTCAGGTGCAGCTGTGGATTGTTCATTACGCAAGTAGTCAGTTGTTAAATGTTCTGCCAAGTCTCCTAGCTCATCAGTGGGGGTTACCAGCATTTGTAATGGTTTATACCCTGCCCTCTGTTTGGCTGCCTGATCTGCAGCATCATTTCCCTTTGACACTGAGTCCTGGCCTTTGGTGTGAGCAGCACATTTAATGATAGCTAGTTCTCTGGGTTGCATAATAGCTTCAAGCAAGGCTGCTGCTTCTGTTGCATGCTTGATAGGCTTGCCTGTAGATGTCACAAAACCTACCCTGGCCCACCCTGGTAATTCCACAGTTGCTGCCCCTACAGCATACGCAGAGTCCGAGTATATATTTACACGTTTGTCTTTTGCCAAATTCAGAGCCCCTACCAATGCCAAAAGTTCAGCTCTCTGAGCTGAGGGGCGTTCTGACAGTAATTTTGTTTCAACTACTGTGTATTCAAGGCCTTTCTGTTCTACTATTGCATAACTAGCTGACAGGGTGCCCATTTCTGTCCTGAAACAACAGCCATCACAAAACAGGACCATGTCTGGGTCTGTCAGAGGGATAGTGCTCATTCCCTCCCTCACCTGTTCTTCCTTTTCTGTCCTGGGGGCACATTCATGAGGTTCACCTTCCCCTATCAAATCTGCCATGTTGACCCCCTTGTGTTCATGTACAATGTGAGGTGCAGTCAAAATTCTTATCAGTTTGTTTTGTCTCTGTGCTGAGAAGGTGAAGGCAGAAGAGGTTATGAAAGCCACCACTGAATGAGTGGAAAGTATGTGCAAGGGATGGCCCATGACTATGTGTTCTGTTTTCTCTACCATTTTGGCCAATCCCGCAGCATATCTTGCACAAGGTGGTTGTTTTTGTTCCACCTTGTCCAGCGGTGCACTTACATAGCTCAAAACCCTTCTCTGCTGGTGTTGCTTTTGGTACAATATACCACTTACAGTAGAGTCAGTAGTGCTGACATCTAAATAAAATGGCAACTGGTGATTTGGTGTCTGTAATGCAGCAGCCTCAGCTAGGTCAGTTTTTAATGTGATGAATGTTTGTTCTGCCTCTGTTGTCCATTTCAACTGACTTCCACTGTTCTTCAGCCCTACTTCTTTTGCCAATGACCTCAAAATTGTAGTTCTTTCTGAGTAGTCAGGGATGTACTGCCTACTGTACCCCACCAACCCTAGAAATGACAGCATGTCTTTTACCTTAGTGGGCTTTGGGTGTGATAGAATTGCTTGCCTGGTCTCGTCAGACAGTCCAGTGCCAGCTCTCCCTACTATCCTTCCCAGAAAAGTTACTTCTGGTCTGCTTACCTGGATTTTTTCCTTGCTGACCTTCAACCCAGTTTTGGCTAACAACTGTAGCACCCTTCTTGTATCTGTCAAACACATTTCATTGGAGCAAGAAGCAATCAAAAAATCATCAACGTACTGGACCAGTATGGACGTGTCATGCAGATGGCAAGAGTCCAGTAAATCCCTAAGTTTCTGGTTGAAAAGGCCAGGACTTAGAACAAACCCTTGTGGCAAGCGGTTGTAAGTGTATTTTTCTCCTTTGTAGCTAAATGCAAAAATTTCTTTGCAATTGCTGGCTAGTGGTATACAGAAAAATGCATTGGCCAAGTCTATACACGAGAAATGGGTGTGGCTTGGGGTCAATTTTGCCAGGATGGTGTATGGGTTTGGGGTAGGCAGAGTAGGGGTAGTGACTATTTCATTAATTTTTCTGAGGTCATGTACCATACGATATTTACCTGTGGTCTTTTTCAAAACTGGCAGTATTGGGGTGTTCCAGTCAGATACTGTCTTGCACAACACTCCTGCCTGTTCCAGACTAGAAATTGTCTCTCCTATCCCTTCACTGGCCTCATAGCTGATCTTATACTGTCTGATGTTTACTATTTCTGGGCTGTCAATTTCAAATGTTACTGGGGTGGTGTCCCATTTTCCCACATCCCCAGGACCTATTGACCATAGGCTAGCAGGCATTTCCTCCAGCATTGCATCTGCTCCCTCCCCATTTTCTCGTGTCACTATCTCAGTCCTACAGACTCGCTCTGCTTGGTATACTGCCTCATCTGTTGTTACTATCCCTAGCCTGTAGCTTTCTGTACATTTTGAAAATTCCCACCCATTGTACAAATTTTCCCAATCTGTCACTTTTCTCAATCTCCTAACCATAGGGCCTAAAGCCTTTGCTTCGTGATATGGGCTTACCCAGAGGGATACATGAGGGTAGGAGGATTCCCCCATTTCAAAATACCCCTCTTGTTCTTCGGTCAACACTACTTCAGCAGCTACCCCTTCTGGTCCTACGTATAGGCTAGTACAGCTTACTTCAGTGATTTTTCCTTTTAGTTCATTGAATTCTTGTTCATATATTTCATCCTCACTGGTGTCACAATACAATGTACAGTGCCAGGGGTCCGAGGGTGCTTCGAAACTATACAAGGAGCTAATCCACCCCTGCCAGTGATACAGCAGCTCTAGTAGCTGTGTGCCCACCGTGAGTCTTAACCAATAAATGTTTGCTGTTATTTTTCTGGTCGCCTGTACCACCCATTGCCCCTTAGCCAGGTCAGTCTGTTGATTAAAAGAACAATTCGTCTTCAACCCATTTGGAAATATGACTATTATGCCTACCGGGCTACAGAGGATTTTAACTCCTAATTTTATCAGTAAGTCACGACCCAAAAGAGCAGAGGGAACATTTGCAGAGCACAGAAATGGATGCAATATGGTTTGCCCTGCCACTTTGATTTTTAGTGGTTTTGTAAGTGGCCATTTCTCAGTTTCCCCAGAGAACCCCCTCACTTCTTCACATTGTGTAGACAGTGAGTTGTCCTCCACCATCTCTCTCTGGATAGTGGAGAAAGTGGCCCCAGTGTCCACCAGGGCCTGTACTGGCTGGTCATCTACCAGTATTGTAAGAAGGGGTTCAGCCAGGGCCCCTTCACTGGTTCTCTGTGGGTCTCGTCAATAGTTCGCATGATCTGGCTGGCCCCAGACTGGGCTTTGTCTGGGCACCTGTTGGTTGCCAGGCCATGGGCCATTTTGCCTGGGAACACCTCTACCTCTTCCCCCTTGAGGCCCTCCTCTCCCAGGAGCCCGTCCCCGTGCAGGAGGTTGTCCCCTTTGCCCTCTGGCATTATGTGGGCAATCACGCCTCCAGTGATCTTGTGCTCCACAACTAAAACACCCCTGGTCTCTTGGTCGTGCTAAAACACCCGTGACCTCCCTACCATATGTGGCAGGAGGTGGCCAATCTGGCATTGGGTCATATGGGTAGTCAGGGAACCCATGTTGGCTATTAATTTGTCCAGTAACTGGGTGGACATTGTACACTGGTGGTCTGGCACTATCAGATGCTCCTGGCACTGTCATAACTGGTAGCTGCAAGGTGTCTTTGGGTTTCTTTTTATTTTTGTCTTTCTCTGTCTCTATTTGCATTTTTAACAGCTGGGTTTTTAATTTTTCTATTTCAGACTCTTCTCTTCCTTGTTTTTCTACAGCTCTATCCACATGGTGTATAAAATGTCTAACCCAAGTTTCTCCATCTCCCCCACTCATGTCTGGACTATTTTCTATTGCAGCCACAGCACTGGCTGGAACCCCTTTTACCACAGCCTGTCTGTAAAATTCTTTACATATTTCTCTAGCATCAGGACTTTCCCCAGTTCTGTCCTCCCATTCAGCCTCACACCTATGCAAATATGCTGAAGCAGATTCCCCTGGCTGTATTTTAAATTTTATACTCTGGTAGGTCAGTTTTGGTGTTGGGTACAACTTTCTCATTGCAGTTCCTACATCAGTAAGATGTGCAAGCAGAGGCCTGTCATTTCCCTCTTTCAAGATTCCTGCTTCTGATTCTAGTTGTTCTACCTGTGTTTTGGTCAAAATGTTTCCCCATAGTGCCCTTAAATCCCCCAGTGCCAAATCAACCCCATGGGTCAGTGTTACAACCTTGGTCAACCATCTCTGTCCCCCTTTGGTTATTTCTGGGAGTTTGCTTAATACAGAGTTCATGTCAGAGTGCCCCCAGGGCTTATACTCTTGTCTGAAACCTCCTGGAGCCCTAATCAATGGATATTGGGAGGCTGGCGCTGTTCTCAGCTGTCCTAGTTGTGCTAATGCAGTGGCCCCTTGTGGTACTCTAGTCTCTACTCTAGCAGGAGGCCAGTTACAGGCTCCTCCATTTGAGCATGTGTCTAAAACATTGTCTTCTTGCCCCCCTATTCCCCCCACCAAGCTTTCTTCGTCAACTCTGTCTGGGTAGCCCACTTCCAAATTAACACCTGTTACTATGACTTGTTCCCTGTCTCCACCATTTCTACTGCTTGTCCTGCTCTTGTGGTCTGAAGACCTGTCTGATGCTAAGCTCATTGGTCTCTCACCCATTACTGACCCTTTATTTCCTACATCTTCCTCTTCCCCATGGTGCCCCCTAGAAGTGTTTTCTAGATCTATCTCTAGTTCAGATACCTCCTGTCTGGTCTTTTCTAATTCAGCCTTGACTTTTCTCAAGTTTTTATCTAATTGTTTCTCAACTTGAGCTTTAATGACCTGCTCTATTTTTTGATCAGTTTCCATCTTTTCCAGCAGTCGCAAATCTCTATCTGCCTCACTCTCTTCTACTTCTATTAAGCCCCCTTCTATGATGAATTTGTTGTCTTTATTTGCCTGCTTGGTGGTTGTGGCTACTTCTCCACTTTTTACAACATACACAGGCATTTGCATAGGAGCAGATGCTGAAGTGGTACTGCTCTTTTCTACATATGGTGGTGGTCATTCTATGCCAGCTGTTGGAGGGCCCTCTTTCTGTTCTGCCCATGTGGTGCATTTAACCCTGGTTACCATTGCTGAGGCTACTCTACTCCATTTTCTCAGATTGCTTTCTGCTTTTTCTATTTCCCTACATACTTTTCTTTTCTTCCACACACTGACTGCATCTTTTTCTTTCTGTAATCTCTTTAGCTCAGTTTCTGCCCTTTTCTCTTCATTCAAAATTGCTTGTAACATTTTACCTTCATTTTTAGTTTTCTCATTCCACCCATGAAGGCCTGCTAAATGACACCAGACTCCCTCAAGCTGTTTTTCTAGTTTCTTTCTGTCTTTTGGTTCAGCTTGATGCATCATCTGGCTACAGATGGCATCCCACACTCCCTTATATGTACTCATTTTATTAAAGGTTTTGTTTCTTTTAATGGATCACACTTCTCACAGTCCTCTCTATGCCCTAATAGTCTACAAACCCACCACCTAGGAACGTTCTTAACTCTTTTTCTACTAGTAGGAAATATCAGTTCTAACACCATCTGCTAATTAGGATCTCTCCATTCATACATTCACTTTCAAATTTTATTTTCTTTCATACAGTCCCTTTATCATAGGGCTCATCAATTTTCCCCCCTCTCTGAGCCGTAAGAATGCTGCGTCCGTTCCTACCAGGTCACACTTAAGTGACGGTCCAGAGAAGGTGCGCAGCACTCCAACCTCCCAGATACGGAGTAGTTCACACTCACACACACTTTCAGAGATCGTTCAGTACACAGACACTTTTGCACGTTAACCACGCCGGGATTTTACAGGATTTCTTATGAGTTTTTATAAAATTACTTTAACCAAGCCTGGTCAACTCAATCCTAACCTTGCCAGGATTTTACAACTACCTTTTAACCTTTTACGATATCCTTTTAAACTGATCTGATTCTTTTTGTATAAAATTGCTTTTACATTGGTGTTCAATCCACTCTCAACCTTAAAATTTGGATAATTCCAATTTCGCAGTACTTTTATGAAAAAGGTGACTGCTTACCTTGTTTTAGATGCTCTGCAGAGAGGTTGAGACTGGACCGTTCCCCAACGCCCGTCAGCGTCGTGGCGAATCCGGGTGCCCCCTCCAATTGAAGGAAAATGCCTTTTGCTCCCCGTGCTCTTGGATTCGCCAATGAATAGACGCTTACAACAGTTAAAGTAAGTAAAAATAATGCAAAGTTTAATGTAGAATCAGATCAGCTTCTTCTGAGCTCAGGATTTCAGAACAGCCAATATCAAATATGACATTCTGGGCAGTCCAGAAATGTCTCACAAAACTAAAATATGCATTTATATTCTTGATTCTGCAGGCCTCTCCTCCTGATATCGTTCAACCATTCTCCTCCAATCAGGGCCTGATATCGCCAACCCGTTCCTGCACAGAGAAGAAAATACAGCCCCATCCCATTCTTTTTCTTAGAGTGACCAAAAGTCTAGTCTAAAGTGACCTTCAAATTGCTACTACTTTTGCAGGGCTTCTTTTCTCCTACGTGCCTGTAAACAAAGGTTTCTCAGAGAGAGTTCGCATATACACACACACATTTTACTAAACAGATTCTGTTACATAGTGTACACTTTGTCTTTTCATAAGCATAGAACGTTTCGTCTTCTCATAAGCACAGAACATCCAAAACACAAATTTAAAAGCATTTTCATAAAAGTATTTTCTACAACATTTAAAACCGTTCTCTCTTGAATGAATCCTCATGTGATTATTAAGGCTTAAATTATTTCTGAAACACTTTCCACACTGATTGCATGTGAACGGGTTCTCTCCCGTGTGACTTCTAATGTGAATCTTAAGGTTTCCTTTAACCGTGAAACTCTTTCCACACTGAGGACAGATGTAAGGTTTCTCTCCGGTGTGAATTCTCATGTGGATATTAAGGCTTTCTCTGTATGAGAAACATTTTCCACACTGATCACATGTGAAAGGCTTCTCTCCAGTGTGAACTCTCATGTGAATCTTGAGTTTTTCTTTTTGATTCCAGGTTTTTCCACACAGTTTGCAGATGAAAGGCTTCTCTCCAGTGTGAATCCTCATATGATTAGAAACGGTTGATTTATGTGAGAAACGTTTTCCACACTGACCACATTCAAACGGCTTCTCTCCAGTGTGAACTCTCAGGTGACTCTGAAAATCCTCTGTTCTTAGGAAGCTCTTCCCACAATGTTGGCAGGTATAAGGTTTCTCTCCAGTGTGAATTTTCATGTGGACTTTAAGGTTTCTGTTTTTACTAAAACTCTTTCCACAATGTTGGCAGAAGAAAAGACTTGTAGTTCCAGTCTTCTGAGCTCTTTTTTGAGAGGAAGTTTTTTCAGTCTGTGAAAAACTAAAAGATTTTTCTCCAGTTATGAAATCATGTTTTATATCTTTCTCTTCCATTTCATTCAGATCTTGACTCTCCACTTTTACTGTCACAGTGTCTAAGGCAAAAAAAACAAATGCATGTTAAGCCCAATTGAATAGCATAACACTATGCTATCTGTTACGGAGCGGAATTATTATTCACATTTTGAGTTTGTGTTATGCACCTTTACATAGACATATAAGCATGCTTGGATGGCTAGAAACACTTTTAAAAATTTACAGATAATGTACTCACCCTCTTGTCATCCCAGATGTTCATATCTTTCTTTCTTCAGTCATAAGGAAACTGTTTTTTTAAGTAAAACATTTCTGGATTTCTCTCCATATAATGGACTTCTATGGTGCCCCTGAGTTTGAACTTCCAAAACGCAGCTTCAAAGGGCTCTAACTGATCACAGTCAAGGAAAAAAAAAGAAAATCTAGAAAAATGATGGGTTATTTTCTAAATTGTTTTACAATTTATATACCTATTAACCTCAAATTATTGTCTTGTCTAGCTCAGCAAGATGAGGGTTTGAGATTAAAAAGTATATAAGTTGTAAATGTTTTTCGAAAATACCCGATCATTTCGCTAGATAAGTACCTTCTCCTCGTCTGGGATCATTTAGAGCCCTTTAAAGCTGCATTTTAGAAGTTCAAACTCGGGGGCACCATAGAAGTCCATTATATGGAGAGAAATCCTGAAATGTTTTCCTCAAAACAAAAAAAAAACACCATCTGTTTACGACTGAAGAAAGAAAGATATGAACATCTTGGATGACAAGGGGGTGAGTACATTATCTGTAATTTTTACTATAGTACACAAGTTGTGTGTGGTACTATCTAAATTATTCTCAAAAGGTATTCTGTTTGTAAATGTAAAGTAAAAAACAGGACTAACTCACTGGATCATATACAAGCTAGTCTCAGTCTGTCTGAAAAAATAATGTCGCTAAAGGTTCATTGAGAGTTTGTTCCTCAAATTTACATCGTGGGTCTTAATATGAAGAAGATTCCACACATCTGCTGCTACTACGTGAAGAAGAGAAGAAACACTCATCCTAGACCAACTTCTGATGATACATGCATTTACAACTGAGCTGGACAGAAGATCAAGGTCATAACAGAGGTTTATTATTATTATATATATATTTTACATAATATTATGCGTTATTATAAACATACTGGCCATGTTATCTGCTCTTTAAAGCTCTATAAATCTAGAACTAATGTAGACAGCATGCAGTGAATATAGTAAGCTGTGTCGACTGGAGAAATTTTTAATTTTACCAGCAGACTGATGTTTTTGAAGCTCTGAACATTGTAATATCCAAGTTTTAGTATTACACAAATAAAATGTTGAATTACTACACAAAACATTAAGTTTTATTAATTTCTGTAGAGCTGGACATTTTAATAATGATCAAATGAGTTCAGCTTTGAGAATGAAAACCAACCTGTTTGTTCCTCAGTGTCTTCATGTTTGACTCTGAATGTTTCTTCAATCTTCACGTCTTCACTCTCCTCTTTAAAAAACGCCATCTTGACAATTGTGTCGCGTGGATCTCAGTTTTACCAGGAGTTTTTCTGTGTGATTGAACACTTTGTCCTGTTTAAATTCAGAATAATAATGAAAAAATAAACTGAAATGAATAAAAAGGACACACAGAAGACTCCTATTTGCTTTAAGTTTAACTTAGTCTTTACTGAAATAGCATGCTACATTTAAAGTATTACAGGTTCATTAAAAAATCATTACCCATGCTGATTATTATTGTTATTTTCTATGCATTTCCAGTTTTGGTCAGCAGCGTGTGTTGATTCGAAACAGTGAATCATTTTGCGAATCAACTGATTCAATTGACTCGGAATTTCTCAAAGATCCGTTTCTCCATCAGTGACTGAATTCGTGTTTATGATAAACTGGTTCAGATATAGGGAGCGAAATCAGATGCACTGTTTCTGAGCGCTTTATTCACACAAAATAACCTTAATAAGTTACACTCTGTAATAATTCATTTCACATTTTTATAAACAATTCTCTCAACGAGTTGTTTTGATTTAAACACTTTAAAAGTTTAAAAACACTCACTTCTTCAGCCGAATCACAGACGGGAGCGCAGCGCAGCCTTATGACGTCTTCACCAGGCCAAAATAAAAGTCCTGTTCGTTAGAGTATAGAATTTATTATTAAAGGTCTTATTTTTAAATGCAAAATCAATATCTTTTCATCAAATTACAGGACTATAAAGGCAATAATATTTGGTTCATAACATTTATTTGGTTCAAGTGGATTTCATTAAAGGTCCATACAAATGTAAAGGATTACATTAAACGTGGATTAAAAAAAGTTGATTTTGACAGTCTGTCTGAATGGAAATCTTTAATTAAAATGCTTATATATATACTATGTTAATAAAATGTAATTTACATTTCCCCAGATTGTCTTTATTAAAAAGATATAGTATATAATATCTATAATTTCTTTTTATTTTAGATTAAAGTATTAAAGGTATTAAAGTACCTTGGAGATTAAAGTAACCACAGAAATAAGCAAATAGTTACTTAAAATAGATGTGTGTTCATAACAATTACTGCAAAATATAATTATGCTGGTCAAAATTTAATCATAGCCTAAGAAAAAAAAAAGCAGATAGATAAAATAAAAATAAAAGGAATATATTTTGCTTAACATGATTTCACATGTGTATTTATAGACATATTAAGTGTCACATTTTGTCTTTATTGATGCTTCTGCTTAATTTCTTTAATTGGTGTCTTTGTTCCTGCTGATCAATATCTGAGTTAAATGTGAAAGCAGTGTCTGAAGGTGATACTTTCCCTGATCTCTGTGATAATTACTGTTATTATGCTGATAGTCGCTGAAAATCTGGGCAAATTCCTGTAACTGCTGTACATTAACAACCTTAATGTACTGTTTTATTCCAACAGCAAACAAGGGCATTTTTTAAAAGAAAAAAATATATATTACTTTTGTGTGTCATATGTATTCAAATGTATTGCAATACTTATGTATTGTTGTATGTGTAATACGTAGATCATAAAACTAAACAAATGGCGTAAATATCTCTACATTGAAGAAACATAGGTTAGCAAAAATGGAGACATATGGTCTATTTGAAACCCCATACAACAAAGTTTCATGTGAGCACCTGACAACTGGACAACATTTAGTGTTATGAATGTGTTTATTTGTTCAGACATGTCATAGAAAATTACTACAGTAATGCAACATTTAATATCAGAATTACCTGGAACCCTTGTTATTTAACACATATTAGATATTGCTGACACTTTCGAGATTATTTAATAAATTGATGAAAGACTATTTGTAGCAAAGTTCGATTATTATTAATATTAATAGTGCGAGTCTGGAAGTCTTATGTTTATTTGATACTGATATCACATTTATTTTGTTTGTATGAAGGCTCAAAACAAATAAAAAGGGAACATTAATTTTTTTGTACCATTTTTGCTAAAATATATCGTTTTATAGAAGGAGGTTTCATAGGTTTGGCAAATCAGTTTTTTAGAAGTTTGTATAGACATCTTTTGGGGGCGTTCTTGGGAGTCTTTTTAAATTGTTCACGTGAGAACTTGCACGCCTGACCTCGCGTTGTTTCCATGTCACTTCTCGCGTGTGTTTGGTTGTGAGACGATTTGCGGACCGGGACAAAGTTGTCGGCGATTCTTCCTAATGTAAAGTCATGCAGTGTTAAACCTCCTGTCGCCGATCCATCTTGCAGTGTGAAAAGATCTGTGACGCGATTGCTTTGAAAATCGTGTAGTCTGAACTCGGCATAAGTTGTCTTTACAGGTCAACACTGCTTTACCCGCTTCTGCAGCTTGTGAACATCTTTACAGCACAGCAGGGCTTATTTTCAGTCCCAGGAGGGCAAGAATGGACTCAGAAAACTTTGAGAATCAGCTCCTTCTCAAGCTGAATAAAACATAATGCCACTTTAGTTAGATCAGTGGTGCAATACTGTACTAGCATACTCACCAAAAGTATAATTAATGGCATGCTGACTAATGAAATATACACTGACACAAATACTGATATAACATTCTTCCTGGAGAAATGCATGACTGAAACAGAGTTTTGTACCCTTATGCAGCTGTGACTGTGACTGAAATCGATGTTTCTGATACAAAAACCTGTTACAGTAAATCTGATATGGCCAGTTTATTTTTATGCAACAAGACATTCAGATACAATATAGTGAAAGAAAACTCATGTGAACCTGTGTTTAATACAAGTTTTAATAAGCTTTAACTTGTAACTTTACAAATATCCCTTAAATTGAAACAGCCTGCTCTGAAATGGTGTTATTTCATTTGGTTCTAAAGGAAACTTTTTAGCTTTAAGGTTTTGAGCTCATGATAATTTTAATAGACTAAGTGTCACGTGAGATAACAGGGGGTCTGGGTCCAGGTGCAGGTAAGGAGTTTTAATATAAATAAATAAACAAAAGGCCAACACGGCACACACAACTTGAATACAAACTAAATAAACAGAACTGCAAACAAGGTCTAGGCAACAAGGTCCGGGAACACTGAAGACAGCAAACAGAGACAACAACAAACCATACAGAAGACAATGCAGCCAGGATGAGTAGTGGGAAATGAGTGTTCTTATAGACCAGATGTGATTGTGAACAGGTGTGCGTGTAATCAGTGATAACGACTAGACAGGAGTGTACAATTAGGGATGTGTGTGCAAGGAAGGGAAAACAACGACCTCAGGTGGCTGAGGGGAGCCCCACAGCCCAGATCATGACACTACCCCCTCCCCACGGAACGGCTCCCAGACGTTCCACAAGTCTGGAGGGTGGAGGAACGGGGGAAGGCAAATCAGGGGGAGGGACGGCGGGCCAGGCCCGTGCAGCACAGTCACCGCCGCGTCCGGAGCAGAGAGAGCGGTCACCGCCGCGTCCAGAACAGAGAGAGCGGTCAACGCCGCATCCGGAGCAGAGAGAGCGGTCACCGCCGCGTCCGGAGCAGAGAGAGCGGTCACCGCCGCGTCCGGAGCAGAGAGAGCGGTCACCGCCGCGTCCGGAGCAGAGAGAGCGGTCACCGCCGCGTCCGGAGCAGAGAGAGCGGTCACCGCCGCGTCCGGAGCAGAGAGAGCGGTCACCGCCGCGTCCGGAGCAGAGAGAGCGGTCAACGCCGCGTCAGGAGCAGAGAGAGCGGTCACCGCCGCGTCCGGAGCAGAGAGAGCGGTCACCGCCGCGTCCGGAACAGAGAGAGCGGTCAACGCCGCGTCAGGAGCAGAGAGAGCGGTCCACGCCGCGTCAGGAGCAGAGAGAGCGGTCACCGCCGCGTCCGGAGCAGAGAGAGCGGTCACCGCCAGGTCCGGAGCAGAGAGAGCGGTCACCGCCGCGTCCGGAGCAGAAAGAGCGGTCACCGCCAGGTCCGGAGCAGAGAGAGCGGTCACCGCCGCGTCCGGAGCAGAGAGAGCGGTCACCGCCGCGTCCGGAGCAGAGAGAGCGGTCACCGCCGCGTCCGGAGCAGAGAGAGCGGTCACCGCCGCGTCCGGAGCAGAGAGAGCGGTCACCTCCGCGTCCGGAACAGAGAGAGCGGTCACCGCCGCGTCCGGAGCAGAGAGAGCGGTCACCGCCGCGTCCGGAGCAGAGAGAGCGGTCACCGCCGCGTCCGGAGCAGAGAGAGCGGTCACCGCCGCGTCCGGAGCAGAGAGAGCGGTCACCGCCGCGTCCGGAGCAGAGAGAGCGGTCACCTCCGCGTCCGGAACAGAGAGCGCGGTCACCGCCGCGTCCGTAACAGAGAGAGCGGTCTCCGCCGCGTCAGGAACAGAGAGCGCGGTCACCGCCGCGTCCGGAACAGAGAGCGCGGTCACCGCCGCGTCCGGAACAGAGAGAGCGGTCACCGCCGCGTCCGGAACAGAGAGCGCGGTCACCGCCGCGTCCGGAACAGAGAGCGCGGTCTCCGCCGCGTCCGGAACAGAGAGCGCGGTCACCGCCGCGTCCGGAACAGAGAGCGCGGTCATCGGCGCCGTCTTGGGAACATTAACAGCGGACGCCACCGCATTAGGAGCAGGAATAGCGATCGCCACCGCTTCGGGGATCGAGAAAGTGGACACCGCCACCCTCCCGCGAAACAGCGTTTCTATCCCCGCCGCAAAGCAGGGGCGCATCCGCGCAGCCTCTGCGCTACGGGCATCCATCGCCGCCAGGCAGGCATAGATGCACTCAAAACGAGCGGCCGACGCCGCCTCGAAGGACATCCCCGCCGTCTCGGGAACAGAACGGGGGGACGCCGCCTCCTTGAGAAAAAAATTCCTCCCCGCTGGACCCATCTTTGCTGGCTGCATTCTGTCACGTGAGATAACAGGGGGTCTGGGTCCAGGTGCAGGTAAGGAGTTTTAATATAAATAAATAAACAAAACACAAACAAAAGGCCAACACGGCACACACAACTTGAATACAAACTAAATAAACAGAACTGCAAACAAGGTCTGGGCAACAAGGTCCGGGAACACTGAAGACAGCAAACAGAGACAACAACAAACCATACAGAAGACAATGCAGCCAGGATGAGTAGTGGGAAATGAGTGTTCTTATAGACCAGATGTGATTGTGAACAGGTGTGCGTGTAATCAGTGATAACGACTAGACAGGAGTGTACAATTAGGGATGTGTGTGCAGGGAAGGGAAAACAACGACCTCAGGTGGCTGAGGGGAGCCCCACAGCCCAGATCATGACACTAAGTGCCTGACTATATCATTCTGTTAATAGATCAGTGTGCTAAGAGTAACATTAGAGTCTTTTCACATATTGTTGATTAAGCAATTGTGACAAAAATGATAACGGGAGAGTCTTGCGACAAAAATGATAACGATAGCCATAATAAATCATAGTACTTTGGATACTTAAGTACATATGAAGGCACATACTTTAGTACTTTTAGTCAAGTGAAATTGTAAAGGGAGCATTTTAACTTTTACTGGAGTAATATTTTACCTAGTGTATCTCTACTTTAACTCAAGTAGTTGGTTTGTATACTTTGTCCATTGCTGGTTTGGAACGACATGAGGGTGAGTAATTAATGACAACATTTTAATTTTTGGGTGAACTATTCCTTATATAATCAATGCAGAAATCCAGATATTAAATCCAAAAAGGGTTCACAAACTTATTCTTTCCACTGAGCAAAGGGACATGGTACTTTATTGTACTGTGTAACATTATTTAAAAGAGAAACTGATATCAAATGCAGCTGAAACAAGTTACACCTTGAAGTAGGGAAAACCACAGAGTGGCATAAAGAAAAATTGATTTTTATCTAGTGGTATTTTGGAGCAATCACATGACTGTTATAAAACAGCAAACAAGTTATGGCACCAAAAAAAAAAAACAATTTAAATAAAAAATATGGATGGCTTTGAAAGCAAGACTGAATTCCCAATGCGTGGTGGTGCCCGAGACATAACACATTCATATTGCATCTTAAGCATACCACATTGACTACCACATCCTAAAGGTTGGTACAGTGTCCTGCTTCAAACCTTTGTATACCGTAATTACAAGTTCCTTGACTTTGATGAAAGCTTTGTGGCATTTCCCTGGCCAGCCAACATGTTGTCACCTTTCCCAAAAGCTTGAGATTTGAAACTTCTTTACAAAAATAACAAGAAAGATTAACACGTTGACATAACTGTTTTGATTGTGGCTGACTCTGCATACAGTCTAAACAATAATGCTTTAAAGCTTTTCCCTGAGGGCACAGCAACTGCTTGGGCACGCATCCATGTGGTGCACAGATTTGGATGCCTTGAGGGCAAATGGCAGTCTCTGATGAAAAGGAATGACTTAAGGACAAGCAACATAAAATACATTGTCACAGCATGTATTGTGCTATACAACTTCTGTTAGAACTTCAATCTGCAATTCATCAAATCCCCAATACACTTAGAGAGCTGTGAAATACCTGAGCAGCCACAGGAACAGATCAATGATGATAGCATTCAAACTCCACTCCATGAAGTTATATCCGCAAGGCTTTAGAGGTTTTTATTAATCAGTTTTCATTAAAACACTGACAAGAAATCCAGCACAGCAAAATTCCAAAACAATTCAGTGGTGACACCATTTCAGGAATACCTCCTGACAACATTCACCGAGTTCTCAAGACAGAACTTCTGCAACACTTTCGCTACTGGGCAGCAGCCATATAAAACAGTTCTAAACAAATAATTCTTACTGTACAAGTTGTACTACAAATACTTTACAATGAAAATATTATATTGTCAACTTCTGAAGACAAATCTTCCATGTTATTTCAAGTAAATACACAACATATTACAGCTTAATTTAAACAAAATGACTTTTTGTGCTTTGCATGGTGGGTAAACACGGTACTGAAAAGGAAAAGATAGAAAAAGGAAAGGATGTGACGTATGGCCAAGTATGGTGACACATACTCGGAATTTGTGCTCTGCATTTGCATTTAACCCATCCAAGTGCACACATTAAATAATAAAGACACAACATCTCATTTCTATAATGACCAGCACAATCTATCAAGCGCAGCACAAATTACCGCCTGCTTTAAGGCATGCTTTTTTGGGTGTTAAATAATGGCAGAACCAGTAATTTGACAAGCACAAACATTGGTAAAATGTGTTAAAGATTCATTTTAATACTCTTCTGACATAAATTTTGCGTCTGAATAGAAACTCCTACATATGGATATTCAATCAGGTCAGGCACATACAGTAACTTTGTCTACACCTTTTCAGCCCTAATTCTACTCTGCGCGTATTTAGTAAATCCTGACAGTACTATTTCAGCACCAAAAGATGGTTTTACGCTGATGCAAGCTGTAAGTCTGGCCCATAATCAATGAAATATTATTAAATGACATACTTTACTGACATACATATGCCCTCCAGAATCCGCTCCTCCTGAACTCTAATGGGGCTATAGTACCCTAATTTCCCCCAAGAAAATTTGGGGGGCCATATGCCTGAGTTTCGTGCTCTGCCATGGCTTCCTGAACTGCCTGATCCACCATGGCTCCTAGGACTGTCTGTTCTGTCATGGCTTCCTGAACTGCCTGAACCACAATGGCTCCCTGAACTGTATGTTCTGTCATGGCTCCCTGAACTGCCTGAACCACAATGGCTCCCTGAACTGCCTGATCCGCCATGGCTCCTAGGACTGTCTGTTCTGTCATGGCTCCCTGAACTGCCTGACCCGCAATGGCTCCCTGAACTGCCTGATCCCCCATGGCTCCTAGGACTGTCTGTTTTGTCAAGGCTCCCTGAGCTGCCTGATCCGCCATGGCTCCTAGGACTGTCTGTTTTGTCAAGGCTCCCTGAACTGCCTGATCCGCCATGGCTCCTAGGACTGTCTGTTTTGTCAAGGCTCCCTGAACTGCCTGATCCGCCATGGCTCCTAGGACTGTCTGTTCTGTCATGGCTCCCTGAACTGCCTGAATGGCTCAAAGTCAAGTGTGTGGAGGGAGGTGGAGCGGAGGAATGGTGAAACAGGGGGAGGGATGGCGGGCGAGGCCCGTGCAGCGGAGTCACCGCCGCGTCAGGAACAGCAAGAGCGGTCACCGCCGCATCAGGAACAGCGAGAGCGGTCACCGCCGCATCAGGAACAGCGAGAGCGGTCACCGCCGCACCAGGAACAGAGCGAGCGGTCACCGCCGCATAAGGAACAGCGATAGCGGTCAGCGCCGCATCAGGAACAGCGATAGCGGTCGCCGCCGCTTCGGGGACCGAGATAGCGGACGCCGCCGCCTTCCCACGGAAGAGTGTCTCCGCCCCCGCCGCAAAGCAGGGGCACCTCCGCGCAGCCTCGGCACTATAGGCGTCCATCCGCGCCAGACAGGTGTAGAGGAACTCGAAGCGAGCAGCCGACGCCGCCTCAAAAGACATCCCGGCTGTCTCTGGAACAGAGTGGGTGGTCGCCGCCCCCAAGCGAGCGCACGCCGCCGCCAAACGGGGGGACGCCGCCTCCCCGAAAAAAACTTCCCCGCTGGACCCATCTGTGGTGGTTGCATTCTGTCACGTTTCAGCAAAGATGGTTGGAGTCCAAATGCAGGTAAGTCATTTTAATAAATCAAAATACAAAAACAAAGCAAAAACAGAACAAAACCAAAAGGCCAACACGGCACACAAGACTTTAAGAGCAGGACAGACTGAAGAGGAACCAGAACCCAGAAAGCACAATGCAACCACACCGCGTGGTGAAAGAGAGGAGACTATAAAGACCTGAGTGATGGGAAACAGCTGTGAGTGTAAATGAGTTCAGGTGTGTCCAATTAGAGGAGTGGGGTGCAGGAGGAAGGGAGACAGCGACCCCTAGCGGTGACGGGGAAAACCCGCAGCCCAGACTCATGACACCTGATCCGCCATGGCTCCTAGGACTGTCTGTTCTGTCATGGCTCCCTGAACTGCCTGATCCGCCATGGCTCCCTGAACTGCCTGATCCGCCATGGCTCCCTGAACTGCCTGATCCGCCATGGCTCCTAGGACTGTCTGTTCTGTCATGGCTCCCTGAACTGCCTGATCCGCCATGGCTCCCTGAACTGCCTGATCCGCCATGGCTCCCTGAACTGCCTGATCCGCCATGGCTCCTAGGACTGTCTGTTCTGTCATGGCTCCCTGAACTGCCTGATCCGCCATGGCTCCCTGAACTGCCTGATCCGCCATGGCTCCTAGGACTGTCTGTTCTGTCATGGCTCCCTGAACTGCCTGATCCGCAATGGCTCCCTGAACTGCCTGATCCGCCATGGCTCCTAGGACTGTCTGTTCTGTCATGGCTCCCTGAACTGCCTGACCCACAATGGCTCCCTGATCATTGCTCTTCTAAATGCTCGATACAACAGTTACTACAAGCTTGATACTATTGATTTTTCTAACAAATGATGTTCATTGTATGTATGCCTGAAGAAGAAGTAGTGTACTTTGAAACGTCGCGAATACAGTTAACATCGAAGTAAAAAAGAATTTTCAGTTTGAATGCGTAAAATATCACTATTATGGCAAGATATAGAGAAAACTTTAGATCTAACAACACTTACAGCCAAGATACGAGATTCACGTCAAGACCATCAGACGCAGAACCGTATTTTTGTCACATAAACATGAACACACACACTCGTGCACAAGGCTGGCAGAGGAATGGGTTAGGAATGGACTTTGATCTCGGACGAGATAATTCAGTGTTTTTCAACCACTGTGCCGCGGTACACTAGTGTGCCGTGAGAGATCGTCAGGTGTGCCGTGGGAAATTATTCAATTTCACCCAGGTTTCACATTGAGTAGGTAGAAATATTAAAGATCAAAAAAGACTGTTTTCATTGTGTTTGTTTGATTCCTATTCAAGACACTTTGATAAGAATGACTATATATTGTTAATTGCACTTTTTATTTGACAGAAGAAGGAATATCAGGGCTCGAAATTGCGACCATTTTGGTCGCATATGCTCCCAAAATTTAATCTGCGCGACCTCTAAATATATTTGGAAGCATTTGTGCGCGTGCAAGAAATTGTTGTGGTGCGACTTGTTTTCATTTCTTTACAAAACTTTCGTTAGCCTAACTATTGCACAGTCTGCTGTGAGCTGATGCAGTGACAGCCTCACCGTTCTCTCTCCAATATTACATAACCAATTAAATGTAATCTTTTAATTCTTATCTTAAATTCTGATTTGAGATATCAGCCGTCAATCACTCCGTCACTGACACTGCGCTCCGCTCTGCTGAAACCAAACGTTTTTTTTGCTCCAAATGTTTCTCTCTCTCTCTCTCTCTCTCTCTCTCGGTGCATGCTGGGAGTGTTTGGGTGTGCGTGAGGTTCTCACGAGGGGAGGTGATTGTTTATTTCTATTTTTCAGTTTTTTTAATTAAAATTTATTTTGCCAGTGATAGTTAAGTTCTTTTTGAGGATCAGAGTAGGAACAGGATGGCGTCACTCACGCCACCTGTCTCCCTTCGCAATGGAGTTAGGTGTGTGACGCCGAATGGGGTGAATGTGGAGGAAGTTTTGCTGGCCGTAGGAGAAGAGATTGGATATCAAAACATTTCATCAGCTTCTCGAATGAATAAGGCAGTGGTTGTGTTTGTAAAAGAAGAGAATCATGTCAATCGTCTTGTAAGCAACGGAATAGTGGTGAGTGGAGATTTTATTACAGTTTCGCCGTTGGTCGCTCCAACTATTAAAGTAACTGTTTCAAATGTGCCTCCGTTCATTCAAAATCAGGAGATAGAAAGAGAACTTTTGCTATATGGGAAGTTAGCTAGCGGAATTAAAACTGTTCTACTAAGATGTAAACACGAAGCGCTTAAACACGTAATGTCGTTTAGAAGACAGGTCTTTATGTTCATGAACAGGAGTTAGATGTGTCTTTTAGAGTTTGGCATGAAGGAAGAGCGTACATGGTGTATGCAAATACTGGAAACATTAAATGTTTTGAGTGCGGGGATATTGGACATAAGCGATTAGCATGTCCACATAAAGTTCAAGCTGTTGAGGAAAACGGTAGACAGAATGAGGAGGTTGCTGTGAACGATGCTGAAAATGTGCAATTGGTAGAAGTGGTAGATGATGAGGCTCAAGGAGCTGAGGAAGTTGTAGAATTAACGGAAGAAAATGACGGTCGAATTGATAGTGTGATTTTGAATGATGAAAAACTAGAAACGGTTGTAAACAATAGTGAAGATGTGGAAATCCTTAGGCCTTCAACAAGTGGAGAAAATGGTGCTGGAAAAAACGAAATTGAGGATAACTGTAATGCAGAAATGAGGGATGATGATGTATGTTCTGAGATCTCAGACATTGGGTCACAAGTGATGGAGGACACATATTCGTTAGAGGAAATTAATGAATTCCTTGACGCAACATTTGGCAAAACTGTTGATGTTAAAGAGTTCTTTCCGGATGTGGAAAAATTCATAGGATCAGTGTTGTTGTTGCAAAGAACCGTGAGCTACGAAGTCTTGGATAAAAAGAAAAGATTTCGGTTGAAAAAGATGCTTACAAAATTAAGAAGAAGTAAAGTGAAAATTTAAAAATAGTTATGAATAAATCACAGGTGGCATCCTTTACTCTGTACTTTTTTCTTTCTGTTTCTATCTACTTCTTATTTCTCTTTATGGATGTGTGGAGAGTGGGATCATTAAATATTAATGGGGGTAGAGATAAGAATAAATTAGTACAGATTTCAGAATTGTTGAGAATAGATAAGGTCAATGTTTGTTTTTTACAAGAAACCCATACAAATAAAGATAATGAAGTTGAATGGAGATTATGGTGGAAAAGAGATTTTGCCTTGAGCCATGGGACAAGGAATAGTGCTGGAGTAGCTATTTTATTTTTTGAAGAAGTGAATATTTTAAAGATAGAAGAAATTGTTAAAGGAAGATTATTATTAGCTCAAATTGAGTATAAGGGAATTGAATTTGTATTTGTAAATGTATATGCTCCTAATAATGGTCCAGAACGGCTGATTTTTTTAATGGAATTAAGGAAGGTCATTGAAAAATATGATGATAATGTTTGTTTAATACTTGGAGGTGATTGGAATTGTACAACAGACTTTATTTTTGACAGAAATGGTGAAGAGTCACATAATAAGTCTAGTGATGCATTAAAACAAGTTATTAATGAATTCCAATTAACTGATGTGTGGAGAACAAGAAATGAAAGAGTAAAGCAGTACACATGGTTAAAAGTAGTAGATGATAGAATTAGTGGTGCAAGACTGGATAGGTTTTATTTTAAAAAGACATGGAATAATAGGGTGATGAATACATTTATTAGACCGAATGGTTTTTCAGATCATCATATGGTTACAGTAGATATAAATCTGAAGATGTCATTCAAATCCAATTATTACTGGATTTTTAATGTTAGGTTATTACAGGATGTTTCTTTTTGTGAAAAATTTAAATTATTCTGGAATATATGGAAATTGAAGAAAAAAAACTATGAAAACCTAAGTCAATGGTGGGATGTGGGTAAAGCTTATATAAAAATGTTTTACCAAAATTATGCTTTTTATTCATAAGCTGTATTGAAAGCTACAGTGAAAACTTTACAAATGGACATTGAGTCTCTGGAAAAAAAAATTGAGAATAATAATGAGGTTGGACAATGTAGTGGGTTAAATAAGAAGAGACAAGAACTGAGTTTTTTTCTACATGAACAAGCCAAAGGAGCATTGATAAGATCAAGATACTGTTCTATTAGGGATATGGATGCTCCAACTAGCTTCTTTTTCAATCTTGAAAGGAAAAATGTCCAGCAAAAGATGATGTGCCATCTTCGTCGTGCAGATGGATCAGTCACATCAGATCCTACAGAAATGAGGAGAATGGCAGGAGACTTTTACAAAGAACTATATAGAGCTGAGAGTTGGGGCACTGAATGTATTGAAGATTTACTTAAAGATTTACCTCAGCTTGAAGAAAAGCTGAAGCAGGTTCTGGATGATTTAATTACCTTTCAAGAGCTCACAGAGGCCATGAGGCAACTATCTAAAGGCAGATCGCCTGGAATTGATGGATTACCGGTGGAATTTTATCAACAATTCTGGGATTTAATAGGACCAGATTTATATGATGTATTTTTAGAATGTATCAAATGTAATCTACTTCCAATAAGTTGTCGTCGAGCTGTTTTGACATTGCTTCCAAAAAAAGGGGACCTTGGACTGTTAAAAAATTGGAGGCCAGTTGCTCTGTTGTGCTTGGACTATAAGATTTTTTCTAAATGCTTGGCAAATAGACTTAAGCACTGTTTACATTTACTGATCCAAAATGATCAAACATACTGTATTCCAAAGAGATCTATTATAGATAATTTATTTTTATTAAGAGATATAATTGATTTTAATCAAAATAATAAGAATGATTTGGGAGTGTTATCGTTAGATCAGGAAAAAGCTTTTGACCATGTGGATCATGCATTTCTATTCAAAGTGTTAAAAAGTTATGGATTCGGTGATGGTTTTATTTCATATGTATTGCTGTTGTATTCTAATGTGCATGTGATGGTGAAAGTTGGAGGTGGTTTAAGTGGTCCAATACCTGTGACAAGAGGCATATGGCAAGGTTGTCCAATTTCTGGACAACTATATAGTCTGGTTATTGAAACCCTATTATGTAGGTTAAGAAAGAATTTAAAAGGAACCTTAATTCCTCATGTTAATGGCTACTCTAGAGTGGTTTTATCAGCCTATGCAGATGATGTTACAGTTTTTATTACAGGTCAAAAAGATATTAAAATTTTAACAAATACTATCAATTTATATGAAAGAGCCTCTTCTGCTAAGGTTAACTGGACAAAAAGTGAAGGATTTATAGTGGGTAATTTGGAAAAATTTCCACAGCTTCCAGGAGGGTTGCAATGGAAGAAAGATGGAATAAAGATTTTAGGAGTTTTTTTAGGAAATGAACAGTTTCAAAAAAAAATTGGGAGGGTTTGAAAGAAAAGGTGTCTGCCCGTCTGTTGAAGTGGAGATGGCTGTTACCACAATTGTCGTATCGAGGAAGAGTTCTGGTAGTAAACAATCTGGCTGCTTCTATTCTGTGGCATAGGACTGTTGTCATGGAGCCACCGGAAGAGTTGATTTCTAGCATACAAAGGACAATAGTCAACTTTTTTTGGGATGGACAGCATTGGACTCGTGCTGCAGTTTTGTACTTGCCAGTACAGGAAGGTGGCCAAGGACTGGTGGATGTGCGAAATAGAATTCGTGCTTTCAGGATACAAGCTGGACAAAGATTTCTATACGATAATGATGTGATATGGGGGAAAACTGCAAGTGCGATCATGAGGAGAGTTGGTGACTTTGGACTTGATAAGCAACTATTTTTAATGAATCTTGAAGGGATGAACTTATCTAAACTTACAGTGTTTTATAGATCGATGCTTCAAACATGGAATAGTGTTATAAGAAAAGAACGGGATGTGGTCAATTCAGAACATTGGGCACTGGAGGAACCACTTTTTTTTAATCCACTGATTCAAACAAGGCTGCTGTCTTCTGTGACTGTACGGAATTGTCTATTGAGAAATGGAATTGTGAAGCTGGGTCATTTATTGAATAAAGAAGGGTGGAAATCTCTTGAAGAACTTAAAGAAGTAACAGGCTTGAGATCGTTACGTCTTGTGTCAAAATTAAAGGAAGAACTTCATAATGCATTACCAAGTGGATACAGGACGTTTATTGCACAAAGACTTGAGAGTATCCAAGATATGAGGAATAATGTAGAATTTCCAGAGCTGCTTATTTCTCCGGCGATAAAGGAAGATGAAGAAGTGGTTGATTCTATTTTATTCGGTCAGACTTCTGATTTTTGTTCGTTTAAAAGTGTGGCAAAAAAAGAAATGTATAATATTATTGTAAAAGCAATGCATCAAGATTCATTGAGGAAACAAAAAGTTTCAAAGTGGCCAGATCTGTTGAACCCAGAATTCCTAATAAGAGACCGGTGGAGGACCCTATATAAACCTCCGGTGGAAAAGCGCACTGGTGATTTACAATGGAGGATTATTTATGGGGCGATAGCCACAGATGTGCACGTAGCGCACTTAAATACATCTGTGAAGGGGGAATGCAGATTTTGTGGGGAAAAGGAGGATTTGGAGCATTTGTTTTTAAAGTGTGAGAGATTAAAAGGTGTTTTTAATTTGCTTAAGAACTGGTTTAGTAAATTTGAGGAAACGTTTTCTGACAAAGTTTTTATTGGAGGAGTAAAATATAAATCTTTAAGAAGGAAAAAAATGTGTTTATTAAATTACCTGATTGGAACAGCTAAACTGGCAGTGTGGAAAACACGGAAAAATAAAGGGTTACAACTGGCTAATATAGATCCTGAGGAGATGTTGAAGTGGCTAATAGTAGGGAGGTTAAAGATTGAATTTGCCTATTATAGGTTGACAAATAACTTGTGTGGTTTTTGTGAAACATGGTGTGTAAATGAAGTAATATGTATGTTGTATGATGATCAGCTTGTTTTTAATTTTTGAAGTTTTTTTGGAAATTGGTTTATAGAAAAGGTTATATTGTTTAGAATTGTGAAGTAAATTGTATAAATAAATGTATTGTTAAACCTCTCTCTCTCTCTCTCTCTCTCTCTCTCTCTCTCTCAACCTCCGTTTCGATGGGTGTGTGATGTGACTTGATTGTGATTTTTGATTGTGGACCATTAAAATCTCTTCACAATATGCTTATGAAGAAATATAGTATCGTGCACATTCTCTCAGATTAAATTCTGGCGCCTCTGCCTCAGTATATAATGTACAAGGCATACATTCACATCAGACTTTTCGAAATCCCATTTGTGGTCCCAAATTCTTTTGTTAAATTAATGCGTTAATGCATGCTCAGCACCGCGAGAGTTTCGTGCGATCGTCAAAACGAAACCGAAAGCAAAACACGCACGCGCATTCAAAGGCAATTATGATGCATCGGGTTTAGAGAGCGACTCGCCAATGTACGCAATTTAGGCTACATAACATATCTAGGCTGTTATTAGTAGCCTATGTGTGGGTTATAATAGGTTCATAGGTTGTGTATTTTTACAATAGCTCTGTATCATGCTTGAAAAAAATTGGTCCCTATTTGCACTTTGAAATTGAGAGAGTACTTTGATTATGGCTGCATTTATTGTTTGCACTTAATAGGATTAAGAAAGAATTGTGTAGTTTATTTTTTGTTATTTCAACCACAGATTGTTTAAAAATGTAGTGGTTGCCTCTAATTTAAATGGCTCTACCTATAATAGAGAGAATAAACATCTTGTTCATGTACTCATATTTTAATATATTCTTGTCCCATTCTTAAGGTTTAAAATAATTATTTTTTAAAAAGCCTTTTAGAATCTGGAGTCGGCCCATTTGCCTATTTTTTTACAGTTTCGATTGTTGGTGTGCCTCGTGATTTTTTTCTATTAAAAAATGTACCTTGGCTCAAAAAAGGTTGAAAAACACTGAGATAATTACAGCTATCCAGTCTGCTCAGACGACCCTCGAGCACATACAACAGCCCGTTTCCGGGCTAACCCACGTGATTATGACGTAAATAAAGACGATCAAATCGAGAGTCATTATTCTAATTAGCCATATCGACATAATAAATACCGGGTTAAATCTAGATCTTTCCATAGCTGTGTTCAATTTGGACCGGCTGGTCAATGGGAAAATGACAGAAACAGAAATACAGAAAACAGACGTTTTCTGTCTAATCAAAACAATGACTTCTTTCCACATGAAAGTACTTTCATCAACACACAATACAAACAAAGACCACAAACACAAAATTGGGCATCCAACAACGGTTTAGCTAGAATTCGCTTCTATTCACCATCGATAAGGATAGTCTCTACACAAACATCGAGACAGGTATGTATGAAGCAGTACCCTGATCCCAGGAGGCCTGATAAATATATTCTAAAATTACTGGAAATCAATTTGACCAAAAATTACTTTGAATTTGATTCACGTTTCTATTTCCAAGTTAAAGGAATGGCGATGGGCAAAAAGTTTGCTCTATCCTACGTGAATAGACACCTACGCGAATCCTAAACTGCTCTGCTTCTAGCATTCAAACGCTCGCCACACAACCTCCTGCAGCTAGTCCCAATCAAGAGCTGCCAGAAGGAGAGAGAGGGATAGAGAGAGACTGTGCACAATGTATAGCACACAATACAACAAAAAATCGTCAGATATGAATACAAAAATAAATACAAATAATAATGTAAGTCCGAGGACATAACACTATATATAATATAAATGTCACTGTCATTTGATGATGGATGTGATGAATAAGCTGTCGGCGATCAAAATATTAATTTTGAAAATGATAGTTTTGAGAATATGGTTGAGATCATGATTATGAGCCATGAAGATAAGATGCTGAATGTACTGTTCAAGTGTGCTCTGATGATGACACTGATAGTAAATCATCTGCTCAAATTGAAACCTTCTAGGACAGAGTGAAACTGCAATTGATTGATTGGATCCTGACGAGTTCTCTACAATCAGACATTGGTACAAACTGCTGGTTTGGTCTGGCCAGAGGAGAACTGGTCCCCCGACTGAGCCTGGTTTCTCCCAAGGTTTTTTTCTTAATTTCTGTCACCTGTGGAGTTTTGGTTCCTTGCCGCTGTCGCCTCTGGCTTGCTTAGTTGGGGACACTTTCCAGCGATATCGTATACTATTTGAACTGAACTGACGATGATATCACTGAATTCATTGATGAACTGCCTTTAACTGAAAATTGATTATCTTCAATAATGCGTTACTCACACACTATTGTGCTGTTTAAATACTGTGCAGTTGCTTTGACACAATCTGTATTGTTAAAAGCGCTATTTAAATAAAGGTGACTTGACTTGACTTGACATGTGCTAGTAAACTTTCCACATCAAAAATATGTTTGTTTTTACCATATAGATTTGGCATGCAGCTTGTGTTTCTCAGCTGCCAGATCTACATGTACTGGCATATCTTTGTCAACACCCACTTTGGTGTAATTGTGGTTTAAAAAAGGCAGCTCTGCACACCATTCCACTCACTTTTCCTGGCAGAGCCACGAGAAGCTGATAAAGAAGCACTTGCAATCTCCAGCGTCTAATCTGCTCCAGTCATTGTTCGAAATGAGCAAGATTGTTGTTTTTACAGAAGAGGGCTTCCAGGGCAGAAGAGCTGAATTTGAAAACAATGTCCGCAACTTAGAAGAAAAGGGCTTCAGCAATATCATCTCATCTATCAAAGTTATTGGTGCACCATGGGTAGCGTACTATGACAAGAATTTTGCTGGAAAGCAGCGGGTGTTTCAACAAGGAGAGTATGCTACTCTTCATGACAAAGGAAGGTTTTCTTCTCTCAAGATCATCACAGATGACCTGGACAACCCTGAAATCCAGCTGTTTGAGCATGTCAACTACCAAGGAAGAAGCGTGACCCTACGCAAAGAAACCAGTCTTCAAGACATTGATTTCAGTGACATCGCTTCCTCCCACAAAGTGAAAGGTGGTGTCTGGGTGCTATACGAGGAGGTCAATCGTCAGGGTGCCCAGCTTGTGTCTTTCCCTGGAGATGAAGTTCCCAGCTATTTCCCGCTCTCCTTCAATGATGTGGCCAGCCATGTGCATCCCTTGCTGCCAAAGCCATAGACAGCATCACTGAAATTACTCTCTGCAGCTGAATATAAACCGGAACCCTTTTGGAAAGGCAAATGGTCGGGAAAGACTGATCTTGACAAGAAATAATGACTGTGACTCCAATAAGTCCATGAAATTTCATGTAATTCAACTCAACCTCATCAATTACGGATATCTGTCTGAAGACAGTAAATATATGCGATAAAGTACATCTTTGGAATTGTATTTCCCCTGTTTGACAAGTGAAATTTTAAAAAGGACTTTATGTTTGTATTACGCTGAGCAAGAGACAACAAATGCTGTTTTAGTCTGTCACTTCAGAAAATAAAGAATCTTCAATATAAAGTGCTCTGTTTCGTGCATTCTCACTTGCGTTTTTATAATAGCTTTTCAAAGTTATGTTTTATGCTTTCTCAATTACATGTGTGTTCATTGACAAAAAGTATTCTAAAATTTAGCTGCAAATTGCAGATTTATTTCACATCTGTGAAAACTGGTCACAAAAAATATACTTTTAACCAGTGTTGTGGAGTAACTAGTTACATGTAATGGCATTGTGTAATTTAATTACAAAATAAAATGTAGAGAACATGATTTAAGAACCTCAGTTACTAAGAAAAAATGTCAAATTGATCAGAGTCTTAACAACTTAAATTCTGCTCTGCACCTCACACAAATCTTATGTATTCCACCAGAGAGGACTGCGACTGCAGCGAACTGCCATTTGGATTACTTTTGGTACTGATTTTGACATTTTTGCAATAAATATATGATTGTGATTGCACCGTGGCCTAATGGTTAGAGAGTCGGACTTTGTAACCCAAAGGTTGCTAGTTCAAGTCTCAGGTCTGGCAGGGATTGTAGGTGGGAGGAGTCAATCTCCACCCTCAATACCAAGACTGAGGTGAGTCCCTTGAGCAAGACACCGAACCCCCAACTGCTCTCTGGGTGCCGCAGTAATGGCTGCCCACTGCTCTGGGTGTGTGTTCACTACTGTGTGTGTGCACTTGGACGGGTTAAATGCAGAGCACATATTCCTCGTATGGGTCACCATACTTGGCCTCACGTCACCTCCTTTCCTTTCCTTATCTGCCTGTCATGTTTTCCTTATATTGTACAGAGATAGTTATGGTTAGGTTTAGATGTAGGAGTGGGATTAGCCATTTATGCCATATTGTTACTAAAATGGTTATTTCCTGCATATTTGGGTGAATAACGTTTTATATCTTTTTATATTCACTATAAAATGGGTAGGTTTAGGTTTGGGAGTAGGTTAAGGGATCTAAATATCTAAATCGTTTATTGATAAAAATGCATTATGCATAATGATATAAAATATGCATAAATTACTTTTCTGGCAATTTGTACCGTTTTAAACATTGAATTACATCTAAATTGTATGTTTCAGCATAAATAAAAACATACTAACATGTACGTTTTGCGCTTGTACAAAATAATAAAATGAAAAAAAAAAAGATAAGGAAGAATAAAAAAATATGAAAAAAAAATATTTTCTATTTTTTTTTTTCTAAAAGGTTCCCGAATCCTGGTATGGTTTCTGCACCCAAACATTGTAATTTTGCCCTTTAAATAGAATCTCAAACTCTTTTATTTGTAGTTTTTAATATTTTCAGCAGACTAAATATATTTAAATATAAATTCCTGTGAAAAATAACTTTAGGGGATTTTTGCAAACATTTTTTAAACATCCCCAAGTTTTAACACCACAACAGTAAGTTACTCATTTCTTAACTATGTCATGTGATGAAGGTACACCCCAATATAAATAAATGATTAAATAAAACCTAAATAATTACACTTGCAACAATTACATTTACAGAGAACACATACTCTGTGAATAAAATCCAAATATGCCAAATAATAAGCCTAATCAAGGATAGTAATAGTCATTTCCAAGCATCAACATAAAAAAAGTATTGAAATATTAAATACAGTTGGAAAAGGCACTTTTACTTATTACTCTCTCCATATTTAATTTTATTTTTGTAAGGTTTTTGTAAATCATGTTAAAATATTGTTTTGAATTGCTTGCTTTTTACAGGGGTTACAGTTAACTGTTTTTATAGTGTGTTTTTTGCTGATCTGTGTTAAAACCAGACTAAAAAAATGAATAATAATCTTGAACATAGTAATTATTAATTTAAAAAGTAACCTTTATGGAATCTGCAACAATTGAAAACATTATAAACCTATTGTCCTTGTTTTGTTAAATAGATGATAACAAATGATATTTCAGGGATATTTTAACCACTCAAGTAAGAAATCTCCATGGTTTCAATTTTAGAAATCTGGTTACCTTTCTTTCTGCACTTTAGTGATTTTAGACAGCATGACTTTTATTTGGTCTGACGATGACATCATGAGTCTGCGCGGCGCTCGTGCATCTGTTGTGATTTGACTCTAGAAAGGTTTGTGTTTTTCCACATTCAAAGTGTTTAAATAGATGCAAACATTTCCGTATATGTTACAGCTTTTAAATAACTGTAAAGTGATAATTTTATCTAAAATAGCAGTTTAATACTACATCTAGGGTTAAAAAACGTTATTTTCGCGAGTGAAGCGCTTCTGCTCATGATAAATGCTGCGTCTCATTTCGCGCTCTACATCTGAATCAATTTAAAATAAACAGGCAAATGTGCAAACGGGGAAAACCGCATGCATTTGGATATTTCGAGATCAGTTTCAATCCTCATTCATATGTGGAAATAAATCAGATATAAATCGGATATGTGCCAATGCGACTGTCATGTAAACAGGCAGATGGGATTTTCTGAGGCATTGCGTTCAGTACGTTATTAAAAACTGCTACAATTGGGTATTTCTTCACATTTAACCCTTGTGAGTTAAAAAAAAATTACACATAGGTGCAAAATGGACAGAACTGTCCATGTCCAAAAACTGTCATAAAAATATGATTTATTAATATTCTTTTCCACTTTCACTTATGTCTATTTTTTTAACCAACATCTGTTCTATTCGTAGATACCAAATATTCATTCATTTTCCGAATTGTAACTCTTTAAATGCTGGTTTGTTTGCATAATGCCACAGGTGTTTTTTTGTTTTGTTTTGTTTGTTTTTTTAATGAAAAAATGAAAAATTGTAATTTCCATGTACTAAATGCTGAGCAGAAATTTTTCTTTGCTTATTAGATTCTAAATTCTAAATGTGAGGCCTTGCCGATAGAATGAATGCCTATTAGCATTAGCATCAATTTATAGTCAAATGGCCCTGGGTAAAAAAATTGCAGTTTTAATGGGTTTCAATGTGGACATTTTTGTCCTTAAGGTCCTGAGTGCGAGTATTTTTTTGTACAGAGAGTAAAATTGCTTCTTTTTTTTTTAAAGGAAATGATGGTTAAGTATTAAAATTTCAATAAAAATAAACACCTGAGCCAAAATGTATGCAGTTGGCATTAACACACTTATAACATAAAAACAAAACTGAAATGGACAAAAATGTCCGTAAGGTCGCACAAGGGTTAATGACACCTGTGCTGGCAAAATGAGTGTAAATGCGCAAAATTAAAATTATCTAAATTTGTACATTTTCTGAGAGGGTTAACCTGCTGAAAAAAACAGCTAAAACCAGCCTACGCTGGTTTAAGATGGAAGTAGCTAATTTTAGCTGGTTTCCCTTTTTCTGGAAAACCACCATCATTCTAATGCTCTCCATTGACTTTGTATTGCGGGAAGCGGGCTCCTTGTCATTTCTGACTTCTAACAAAAAAACAGAACAAGGTGTAAAAGCTGCTATGAGACGAGGCGTACCGTAAACAAGCTAAAAAACACCAAAACTACGTTTTTATAAGCTCTTGACCTAAAAAACACAAATAGTTGTAGATGGTATAGGTATTTCATGTTGGGCAATTCAGCTGGATCATTTCCCCAACAAAGGAAGGTAAGGAAAAGGTGCACTGACATTGACCAATAAAATTTAGTTTCTCAATACATCTTCTTCTTTCAGGGTGGTGAAATAATCCTTTGACATGGTTAAATAATGAATGTTTACTGTCGCCGTTAAATTTCCTTTAAAAAACTACTCCTTTAACTACTATACTCTGACTGAGATGCACCCAGATTTAGTTTGCATTAATTTCTGTTAATTGTTCTGATCTTAATTATGACTGATTGTCCAAACCGACAGAAAAACTCCTGCTGAAGCAACACAGAGATTCCCGTGACACACTGTTATAAAGATGGCGCTTATTAAAGAGGAGGATGAAGACATAAAAATTGAAGAAGTATTCATTGTGAAACAAGACGATGACGAGGAAGAAACAGGTTTGTTTTTATTCTCATTAATAATATTTTTATTATAAAGAGTGTCATTATTACGGTGGTTTTATTTAAAAATGGAACTTCATGTGGACAAAAATATGTTGAGATCAAATGACCAGACACATACTTATGTGCAGCAGTGAACTATTTGATTAATTTCTTAGTTTGATTGTTAAAAACAATGCAATACATGCTGCTATATTTTGTACTTTTTTAGGTGATATAGAAGCTCAAAATTCTTACTAATAACATTTTATTAACTAGACTAGACTAGCTTGTACGTGAGTGAACCCAATCCTCCCTATTCGCAAAATACATCAAAAATGGATTATTTTTAGTTTTATTTTTGGTCAGTGGTTATGAAAACATGAATATTCATTTCCTTTAATGCGTTGAGCTGTCGATCTTTCTACGTAACATCTAAATCAGTCAAATCATGAAGCTGATATATACAGTCTCCTGTCAGTCTTGCTCAGCACTGGTCTTCACTGAATGTTGTTCATAACTTTCTCTGAATTCTATGCTGTGCTTTATTTTATTGATTAATCAATTTCTGTATAGTAGGTTCTCAAACTTTTTACAGTGGTGTACCCCGTGGGGCATTTCACATTCTTTTAAGTATCCCTCAATAATTAAGGGATATAATTTCCCCCTTTATATTGATTAACACATGAATTTTTACCTTTTATAGAAGGATCTTTTATGTCATATTCTTAACATTCTATTAAGTGTATTATTAATATGTGACCCTGGACCACAAAACCAGTCTTAAGTAGCACAGTTATATTTGTAGCAATGGCCAAAAATACATTGTATGGGTCCAGGGCAATGTATACTAAAAAAAAAAAACATACTAACATCCCTGCTGGAAAAAAAAAACAAAACAAAACATAAAAACAGCTAAAAACAGCCTAGGCTGGTTGTAGCTGGTTTAAGATGGAAGTAGCTGGTTTCCCAGCCTGACCAGCTAAGACCAGCCTGGAAAAATGGCCAAAATCCCCCTAAAACCAACCAACCAGCCTAGGCTGGCAACAAATAACTAAAATCGCCAGTAGGTGGCAGTAAGTGGTCTTAAGTGAAGCGTCTTTCATTCATTCAGTAAGTACTCATATCAGTACTCATATTTTAAACATGAAAAGTGTTGTTTCTGTATCAACCTTTGTATAGACTGTGTCAATATTTGTTCTTTGCTATTAAGTGCTACAAATATACTTAAAAGACACTTAAGTACATGCAGCGCTGTTTGCTAAAGCATCCTATCATATGCACACTGCTGGTATGGATACAGTCAGTTTTGACTGCAAGAGATGAGGTAATTTGATGTCTTTGTTTACGGCACTCCCTTTTTCCTGTTTTAGCATAAAAGCGGCATTTTGCTTGTCAGAAATATATGCTCTGTTTTAATGCTACTTTAAATTGGGGTAGAACCAAATTAATGGCAAAGCTCAGCATTTTGTTCGCGAACCCCCCTCCGTCACCTCGCATACCCCAGTTTGAGAAAAACTGCTATAGAGTATCCCACAAAAGTGAGTACACCCCTCACACAAATTTAGTATATTGTCTGAAGGGATAATACTATAGAAATTTAACTTGGATATATTTTATAGTCAGTGTGCAGCTTGTATAGCAGCATAGATTTACTGTCCTCTGAAAATAACTCAGCATACAGCCATTATTGTCAAAATAACTGGCAACAAAAGTGAGTACTCCCTAAGTGAACTTGTCAAAACTGTGTCCAAAGTGTCAATATTTTATGTTAGCACCATTGTTATCCAGCACTGCCTTAGTCCTGCTAGGCATGGAATTGACCAGAGCTGCACAGGTTGTTGCTGGGATCCTCTTCCATATAATGGCATCACATAGCTGCAGTACATTAGACACATGGTGCTTCTCTACCTTCCACCTGAGGATGCCCCACAGGGTTCAGGTCTGGAGAAATACTTAGCAACCCATCACCATCACCATCACCTTCAGACTCTTGGTGGTGTGTTTGGGGTCATTATCATGTTGGAAAACTGCCATTCAGCTTAGTTTCTGGAGGGAAGGCATCATGTTCTGCTTGAGAATGTACAGTACATAATGGAATCCATCCCTCAATGAACTGCAGCTCCCCAGAACCAGCAGCACTCATGCAGCCCCAGACCATGATGCTACCACCACCATACTTGACTGTAGGCAGGACACAGTTTTCTTGGTACTCTTAACCAGGGCATCACCACACATGCTGGACACCGTCTGAGTTGATCTTATAGTCTCATCAGACCACAGAACATGGTTCCAGTAATTCATGCTCATGGACAGGTTGTCTTCAGCAAACTGTTTGCGGGCTTTCTTATGAGCCAGCTTCAGAAGAAGCTTCCATCTGGGATGACGCCCGTGCAAACCGACTTTTAGCACTGTGCAGCGTATGGTGTGAGCACTGACAAACTGACCTTTTACTTCTGCAACCTTTAAAGCAAAGCTGGCAGCACTCATGCATCTGCTTTTTTGAAGCCAGGTTCTGCACTTGATGCACAAAACAGTCAAGTAGACAAAAACAAGTGGCTTTACATGGCTACCCTGGTGAAAAAAACAGCTAAAACCAGCCTAGGCTGGTTGGCTGGTTTTAGCTGGTCAACCAGCCTGGTTTTAGCTGGTCATAGCTGGGAGGCAGGCTGGTTTTAGAGGGGTTTTGGCCATTTTTCCAGCCTGGCCAGGGTAAACAACATACTGCTGTTATCACTTAGGGTGTGCTCACTTTTGTTGCCAGCTATTTTGGCAATAATGGCTGTATTTTTAGAGGACAGTAAATATATACTGCTATACAAGCTGGACACTGACTACTCTAAAATATATCCAAGTTTCATTTCTATAGTATTGTCCCTTGAGAAGATATACTAAAATGGTTGCTGAAATGTAATAGGTGTACTTACTTGTGTGAGATTCTGTATGTTTCTCATCCCCCACCCCAGTTTTGTATTATTGTTTGTTGACAATGAAACAGAAAAAGGGGTTTTGGAGCTTTTTGGGATTTTTATGAATGCACAGACAAAAAAAGTCACAATTACAAATACTTTTTAAATTTCCAAATACTGGTTAATGGCTGGTAAGCAATATTTTGGCCTGTGCATTTTCTAAGTTCGGTTGCTGTTGGCAAGTGTGTTTTTTTGTAATCTTGTTCGCTGTCCTCCTGCTTTCTCTACTTACTTTTTCGAAGGTATGATTTCAACATCATTTGTAGCTACGTTTAATTGTCAGAACCCATATTCACAAAACATCTTAAGGCTAGAAGTAGCTCATAACTAATTAACCGATTTAGGAGAAAACCTTAAAAACAATGTTAAAAACAAATTTATCCTAAATTTAGAACTCCTACATTTTTGTTTTAAGAGTATTTTACAAAGCGTTTAGTGCTAAAACTAGTTCCTAAATCTGTTAGGAGTAGTGACAAGGACTCACTAAGAAGTCACTAAGACCAAATCACAACTGCACAACTGACCACTAGTGGGCCTCAGTGATCCGCCAGGTGGGCCGCGAGATGGCTTAAAATTAATTTAAATATTATCCTAAAATGATCAAAGCACGCCTCTTTCGTGTTCTGTGATGGATTGCTTTGGACTCGGCGCAGCAAGCCTCATCGCACTGTTAAATACAGACTGAACGGCGCCTCAAAACGTATAACTGCTGCACGCAAGCGTCATCAGAGACCTGCAAGGGACCAGAGAATGTGAGCGGAGTGGAGCGGCAACAATTTCCCATCCGCGCTCCGTGCATTTAATCACTCCGCTCCGTGTTCATTATTTGCCGCTCCCGCTCCACTCCTCGCTCACTGATATCAGAAACACCGCTCCGCGTAAAAAAAATGTGTATGTTTGAAATATAACAGTCCTGTTCATAACATATATTAAAATACAAAAAATAATAAAATAAAATAACAAAAGAGTTTGGAACACTACTGTGTAAACTATGTTCCTACCACATGCCAGGCTAATAACAATTGTCAGCATTTAAAGAGTATAATTTCTGCTTTTTGCAGTCCAAAGTTTGTAATGAAAATTAGAAACCATTACATTTGTTTCAATGCATTATTGACACAGCGAGTGTGTTAATAAGTGTTGTTCACCATAAAATATTCAGTAGCTTATCTAGAAGGAACAAACTAATTCCTTGTAAACTAGTCATCATAGCCTTCACATTCTTTCTGATTTGCGTGATCCATCTCTATCAAGCTAGGTAAATATGTTTACCGTGAATTCTTGCTTAATATGCAGTAATATTACGGACAGTTGGTCTGAATTGATCTCATGATGGAGCGGTCTTGAAGCGAGTGAAAACCACGACGCTCCGACTTTTAAAAAATCCGCTCCTCCCTCCATTCAAAATCACACCGCTCCAGTCCACACTCCGCTCCGCTGACATACTCTGCAAGGGACGGATTTTTTTGTCCCGCGCCCGCCGGCTCCCGCAGAAATGTATGTTATTTCGTCCCGCTCCGCCCGCGACATTCGTGTTTTGTCCCAATACCGTAAGCAAACGCCTGCATAAATGTAACATATACCCCCGTGGGAAAACAGGTCTCTACTTCATCTCTTGGGTGCATGAAACAAACCCTTGCACTAATTTGAAGGTAAAGACGATCAGGGTAGTAACGGACTTGCGCGTAATGTATGACACTCTTGTACATCGGAGTAGGCACGCACAAGTCCGCTGTTGATTCACAAACTATTCATGCTATCGGGGCTCTGATCCATATATTTTTGCGTGAAATTTCAAAATATTTGCATAGTTGTCAAAATTAATGTCTTGTGAGTGTTTAATAATGAATGCTGGTGTTTATGCTCATATAAGCACCAGCATCAACAGATTTAGAATGTATTTGCTGTATTTTTCATTTGTATGTATATTTTATAATGGATAAAAACAGTAGATATTCAGTCAGTCCAGTTGAAAAGGACAGGTTTAGTGAGTGGTATTTTGGCATCTCCCTGTTGTTCTGTTTGGCAGGTTCACTTACTTAAGAAAAAGTACTCTGAAGTTGTAAAGAATGTCTGAATTAAAGAATTCAGGATCTTTAAATCTGTATATGTATATATATTTTAAAAAGTTAGAACTCAGCAGAGGGTTTCCTTTTAAATTCAGCTTTAATTTAAAGTTTGTTTGAGGTTTTTTATAACATGCAGTAAAAGAATAAGAAGGCAAAACAAATGTTTTGGTTAATAAAAAAGGTTGAAAAAATAAACACTTTTAGAGGAAATGTATGGAAGCAGATTAGTCTCATTAATAATTCACGCACAATACACGATGCACACATGCGTGTCCCAATTCACGTGCACGAAAAAAAAATATATATTCACAAAAAAAATTCACGTGCAAAAAATAAGAATATAAATTCATAAAATACGTTTCACAAGTTGCAAAACACAATTCACAGATTTACAACTGTGTACAACAATTTTGAATGTTTAAAAATCACGAGTGTATCACGGACTGTGAGTGTGTGAATAGCTTTTTTACGTGTGTATTTTTCAGACTTGCGTGTGTGTTTTTGAGACTCTCCTGGCAGCGAACTCCTCCCATGCGGGTCACTCGTACACTTTAGCCAATCAGATTTGAGCCTGTCGATCGACCAATCATAACCCGCTGTGGGCGTGCCTATCTTACGTTACGTCATCAGCGCGAGTCCAGTTCCAGAATTCAGATACGATTCAGCTGTTGATCGTCTCATTTTGTTTTATACTGCATGCTTATTTAAAAATCGGTCGTTTAGACACACTCGTTAACGTGACCAGTGTAAGCCAGCTGCTGCTCAGAGTGTATTATGTTTTAAAATTTATCGATTGTTATGTTTATTTAATAAAGAATCATTTGCGTGGATACTGTACCATACCGCATAAAGATATTAAAATTATAAACTTAATTTAAAGCATAAAATACGTTTTTTACAGATGGGACATGTAAATAAATAGAAAATGAAAATTATCTATTTGGATATTTTTCAAGCAGTCTCTTGTGGTTTTGTTTTTTTGATTGAAAACAGGAAAGAGCTGTCAGAGCCAAACTTGTCTTGTGTCTCAAATCCTACGATGGCACACATTCAGCTGATGACGATTTAATAACACACATTGTAAACCATGTACATTTCATTTAAGTTTGTTTACGCTGCAGCCTGCAGATATTATTTATTTCAGAATTGTGATGCTTATGATGTACAAGTAGCTGCTCCTATTTCAACCTCTGCCACAAATTATGAGGTGATGTGAATCTAGAAGTTTCATTTGGAACTGTAACTCTTTCAAAACAGTCATGCTGCAACCCATCCATTTTAACAGTTTCAACTGATTTAACTCATGCATTATTACTACATTTCTTTTAGAATGGTACCCTATGACTTTGTATTTGTTAAGGCATAAAGCTTTGTTATGCATTGTTAAATGTTCTGGTTGTATGTCAGAATTAAAACATTCAAAACAAGTCGGAACTTGAATGAAGTTTACTGAATAATCTTTGATGCATTCCTTTATGTGATCAGTCTGTCTGACTGACCAGCAAATTCCAGAACTGTTAATACTAAAGCAAATACAATTGCTGCTAACCAACATCATCTTGTGTATTGTAATCTCAAAGATTTTTACATCACTGCTCAACATAAAATTATGTATCACAATAATATAATATTTTAAAAAGTACATGAATGTTGATTACATTAAAAAAATAATGCATAAAGGTGAAGTACATAAAAAGACATAAAGATTAATGTGAATGAAGAGGTCTGTAACTGTCATCCAGATGTTGTTCCAAAGTGTTAAATCCTGAAAAATGCAAGGAAAATGATTAGTGTGTTTTAATTAAACACTGCATCCAGTTGCACAAATGGTTAGTACAAACACACCGTTATTCATACACTGAGTTCTCGTGAGGTATATTCATCATTACATAAAGCTATAATAATAAAGGCAGGGTCAGTGCTAAGTGGGAGCTAGACTGGGCAGAGGACACCCAGCGTTGTTAAACAAAAACATGGCAATGAACAGAATTCTTTCTTCATTTTGGCCAATATACAGGACATTGTGACTAACACAAGACAGCATCTTTGGCAACACTATCTGTTTTCATAGCAGCCGCTGGCTTAAACTGGTCACGTTAACGAGTGTGTCTAAACGACCGATTTTACCTTTAGTTTTTAAGCACTCAAAATAAAACAATACACCTTTACTAGGCTAGTTACAAATGAGACGATCAACAGCTGAATCGTATCTGAATTCTGGAACTGGACTCGCGCTGATGACGTAACGTAAGATAGGCACGCCCACAGCGGGTTATGATTGGTCGATCGACAGGCTCAAATCTGATTGGCTAAAGTGTACGAGTGACCCGCATGGGAGGAGTTCGCTGCCAGGAGAGTCTCAAAAACACACACGCAAGTCTAAAAAATACACACGTAAAAAAGCTATTCACACACTCAGAGTCCGTGATACACTCGTGATTTTTAAACATTCAAAATTGTTGTACACAGTTGTAAATCTGTGAATTGTGTTTTGCAACTTGTGAAACGTATTTTATGAATTTATATTCTTATTTTTTGCACGTTAATTTTTTTTGTGAATATATATATTTTTTTCGTGCACGTGAATTGGGACACGCATGTGTGCATCGTGTATTGTGCGTGAATTATTAATGAGACTAATCTGCTTCCATAGAAATGTCAGGCATAGGAGGGCCTTGCAAAATTGACCCGAGAAGGAGGTGGGCCCCGGTGTAAAAAAGGTTGAGAACCCCTGCTCTACAGTATTTCTATGAGTAAATCTCTGACAGACCCCTTCCCTATCAGCCAATCACTGTGTGCATAGTTAATAAGTATGCTGACATCATCCATTACAACAAGGTCAGCCCCCGCCCTTATTCTTAGCTTAAGACTTATCTCTGTTCCTTAATAAAGTTTGTCTCTGCAGCTTTGTGAATAGGTTTTAAGAGAAAACTCTCAGCTAAAAACTTACTGATATTTAGGAAAACTCTTAGTGGTAAGAGAAAATGTTTTGTGAATATTGGTGCTGAGCTGTTAGACTTCTGCCTTGAAACTGCATCAAAAAGACCATTTTGTACTTTTATTTTAGTTATCTGATTTAAAGTAGTTCACTTTCAGAACAAAAATTTACAGATAATGTACCCACCCCTTTGTCATCCAAGATGTTCATGTCTTACTTTCTTTAGTCGTAAAAAAATGTTTTTTGAGGAAATCATTTCAGGATTTCTCATCATATATTGGACTTCTATGGTGCCCCCAAGTTTGAACTTCCAAAATGCAGTTTAAATGTGGCGTCAAAGGGCTTTTAATGATCCTAGCCGAGGAAGAAGTTTATTATCTAGCGAAACGATCAGTTATTTTCTGAAAACATTTACAACTTATATACTTTTTAATCTCAAATGATAGTCTTGCTGAGCTAGACAAGACATTTGAGGTTAAAAAGTAAAAAATTGTAAAAAAAAAAATTTTTTAGAAAATAACATTGTTTGCTAAATAAGACCCATCTTTCCTCGGCTGCGATCATTTAGAGCCCTTTGACGCTGCATTTTAGAAGTTCAAACCATATAAATCATTAATGGTTTACTTAGGGCTGTCCCCGAACAGTCGAAGATTCGATGCATCGATATGCGGAGCCTGATTCGACCACCGATCTCACAGTCGAATCTTCGCGGGTGAAACGAGCATCATACCATTTTGGCAATATGGGGGTGCTCAATGTCTAATTGCACACAGAACTACTGGTTTTGTACGGTTATATTAAGTTATATACAGCCTTTGATTATGATAATGAAGTAAAAACAAAAGTGAAAAGAAAGAAGCGTTCAATAAATATTTTTAACGTGTTTGTGAATAAATCTAACCACCCCTGTGACAGATTTAATTTTCACTTTCCCTGATCCATGATGAGATGCGGACCATCTTGACGGCAGGGATTAGGCGGCGATCACACCGAACGCGTTTTTGCAATTGGAGGCGCCTCTTTTGAATGGTTTTCTGTTGGCAGTGAGCGTTCTGTTTATGCGCCCCCGCGCCTCACGTTTTTGCAGGAGCGCTCTGAGCGCCTGAAGTTGAAAAAAAAAAAATCAACTCTGAGGGGAAAAACGCCCAACGTCATTCGCGTTCTTTTCCGAGGCGGGTCTTCTGTTGTGATGGCGAAAGTTTACCGTTGCTTAAAAAGTCCGCTATAATCCTTTGATTTGACTGACAGGACAGCTGTTTCGGTCGTTGCTTATCAAAAAAGGCAGTGCTGTGCGCCTTGCGTTTTTAGAACTAAAAGACGCGTTCTGTGTTTTTATTTAAACCTAAATAAGTTCGTCTGTCAGTTGGCAGGCAGTTTTGGTCGCTTTATTAAAAGTTGTTGCTGTGTGCAGTGTGTAAAATAAAATAAAAACTGTTTTACCCTCCTGCTGACTATAGTGTCGTGCCCTTCCTAACCCATTCACACACACACATAGGCCTAGATGATTCGACTATCGGTCGACTATAGAAAGATTTGAAAATTCTGATTCGACTATGAAAATTCATAGTCGGGGACAGCCCTAGGTTTACTCAAAAAACATAATTTCCTTATGACTGAAGAAAGAAGGACATGAACATGTGGGTGAGTACATTATCTGTAAATTTTTGTTCTGAAAGTGAGCTATTCCTTTTTATTTATGCCCGTTTGTTTGTGCTCTTATGAAAGTGCAGTCGTTCTTATGAAATGTGCATTTCTCTAATCTCTCACAATTGTGATTTTCATGCTGCCCAAATGTGGTTTGCATACTTAAAACTATTAATCTTAGTTAAGTATTACAGAAGTTTCCCCCAAAATCCCAAGAATGCATTAAAAAAAAACTTGATTCCAAGTTTTCAATGAGGAATTAAAACAGTAGTCTGTAGTCTCTTAAGGTGAACAATAATGAACATCTGAGTCCACAATATGGAGGTAATTGCGTACAAATTTGAAGTGGAACAAACATCCCCAGTAGAACACATTTTGATGTTTTCACATATCCAAGACTTTCTATAAATGTAAACTGGGGTGTCAAGCTCAGCTCTGCAGAGTTTAACTCCAATTCTAACTGAACACACCTGAATCATGGTCTTCAAGGTTAACGTATTAGAGGTGTGTTGGAGCTAAACTCTGCAGGACTGTGACTCTCCAGAATAAATGGCAGATTTGGGCCATTGTTGCACTCTGTTCTACTGTTGCTTTTAAACAGGGGTTAACTTGTATTTGTCTCTTTTTAGAACTGATGGTGCCGAGAATTGAGAGGGAAGTAATAGATGAAATGCAAGATGAAGATCAGTATTTTATAACTGGACGAGAATCAATTAGTTGCTCTCAGACAGAAAATACTTCCTCCAGTATAACTCAATTCACCTGCCAGTATTGTGGAAAGAGTTTCAGTCAACATGGAAATCTTATAGTCCACTTGAGGATTCACACTGGAGAGAAGCCTTTCTCCTGCCAACAGTGTGGAAAACAGTTCAGTGAACATGGAAATCTTAAAGTCCACATGAGGATTCACACTGGAGAGAAGCCTTTCACCTGCCAAGAGTGTGGAAAATCTTTCACTAAAAAAGCAGCCCTCAAAAGCCACATTAATGTCCACACAGGTGAGAAGCCTTACACATGCCCTCTGTGTGGAAAACATTTCAGTCAACAAGGAAGCATTAACAGGCACATGAGAACTCACACTGGAGAGAAGCCGTACCTCTGCAAACTTTGTGGAATAGGTTTTACAACCAAACCAAACCTTGAGTATCACATGAACATTCACACTGGTGAGAAGCCGTATGCATGTGATCAGTGTGAAAAGAAGTTCAGTCATAAGGGAACCCTTAAAAAGCACATGGTGGGTCACTCAAGAGCTCTGTCTCTCAGTTTTATATGCCATCAGTGTGGAATGAGTTTCTCAGACAGTGACAACCTTAAAAATCATGTAACATCTCACACTGGAGAGAAGCCGTTCATGTGCAGTCACTGTGGAAAGACTTGCTCAAACAAGACAAACCTAAATCTACACATGAGAATTCATACTGGAGAGAAGGATTATATCTGCCCTTACTGTGGAAAGACTTTCAGATTTAGAGGAAACCTTCGGGCTCACATGACAGTTCACAGCGAAGAAAAACCTTTTACCTGCCTTTCATGTGGAAAGAGTTTCACACTTAAAGGAAACCTTACCGCTCACATGAAGCTTCACACTGGAGACAGACCTTCTTCAACCTAAGTTTCACAATCAGAGAAACCTGACAGATCATTTGCAAATGCATTCTGGAAACACACTGACAAGTTTAGAAGGAGCAATTTTAAAAATCACTCTGAAGGTGGCGCAATACTGTGGAATAATTTTGCCATCACATATAGACCTAGAAAGGTAATTTATAAACAAGACCGTATTTGTTTTTTTTTTTTTTTACGTAAATAGTTTCAAAAAGCTCTGAGAATGCAGATATAAGTTGGCACCAGAAAAAATTAAAAATTATTTGAAGGCTGAAATTATTGACTGAAACCGTGACAAATATTAAATATAAATTCTCAAGTGAGTTATGTTGTGTGTACGTACAAGTTCCTTCTCACTGAACTGTCCACTTGTGCCGAGAAATAGTGGACTAACAAGTCTGGCATGAATTTACAGTGGGGCAAATAAGTATTTGATACACTGCATATTTTTCAAGTTTTCCCATTTACAAATAATTGTGAAATCTGTAATTTTCATCGTAGGTACACCTCAACTGTGAGAGACAGAATCTAAAAAAAATCCAGTCACATTGTATGATTTCTAAATAATTAAGTTCCATTTTGTTGCATGAAACACGTCTTTGATACACTAGAAAAATAGAACTTAATATTTGGTTTACAATTACAGAGGTCAGACGTTTTCTGTAGTTCTTGACCAGGTTTGCACACACTGCAGCTGGGATTTTGGCCCACCCCTCCATACAGGTCTTCTCCAGATCTTTCAGGATTTGGGACTGTAGCTGGGCAAGAGGCTCTTACTGAGGGAAGGAGGTTGTTGCCCAAAATCTTGTGATACATGGCCCCATCCATCCTCCCCTCAATATGGTGTGGTCGTCCTGTCCCCTTTGCAGAAAACCACCCCCAAAGCATGATTTTTCCTCCCCTATGCTTCACGGTTGGGATGGTGTTCTTGGGATTGTATTTATCCTTCTTCCTCCAAACACGGCATGTGGAGTTTATACCAAAGTTATATTTTGGTCTCATCTGACCACATGACCTTCTCCCATGCCTCCTCCAGGATCATCCAGATGGTCTTTGGCAAACTTCAGACGGGCCTGGACATGTGCTGGCTTGAACAGGGGGAACTTGCACACGCTGCAGGATCCATGCATTCCAATCCATGACGGTATAGTGTGCTACTAATGGTAACCGATGAGACTGTGGTCCCAGCTCTCTTCAGGTCATTGACCAGGTCCTCCCGTTTAGTTCTAGGGTGATCCCTCACTTTTCTCAGGATCATTGATTGTCCATAGTGTCCTTAGACAGCTCTTTGGTCTTGCCCATAGTGGAGAGGTTGGAGTCTGATTGAGTGTGTGGACAGGTTTCTTTTATACAGGTAACAAGTATAACAGGGCTTCTTAAAGACAAACTAACAGGTCTGTGAGAGATAGAATTCTTGCTGGTTGGTAGGTGATCTAATACTTATTCCATGCAATAAAAGGGAAATTAATTATTTAAAAATCATACAATGTGGTTTTCTTTTCTTTTTGATTTTGTCTCTCACAGTTGAGGCATACCTACGACTTAATTGGCGAAACACTGTGCTTTTCAGACTACATGACATCCTGTCTGTCATTAGGTCATTGTGCTTTTCACACTATACTATGTCCTATAACTGTCTTGGTTAATGTCTCTTGAATTGTATTTTTTTATTCTATGTATGCTTAATGCGTGAAGTACTAGTCAATGTGACCCACCTATAACTATGTGTGTCCTATCAAACTAATGCTCATTTAATGATACACACTTTGGTGTACGCCACCTCCTCATAGAATACCATGTGTGTTCATTCTTTAATCAGAATATAAAATGCCACAACCATTCAAACCATGCTTTCAGACAAATGGTCATAAAACCCACATTATTTCCAATATAAAATAATGAGTTTACATAACATAAGTTGACTTAACTTTAAAAAAAACGAGGAAACCTATTGCCTTAAAGGGGTCATTGGATGAAAAGTTCACTTTTACATGTTTAAACATTAATGTGTGTTGGCAGTGTATGTACAAATCTACCCTATAATGATAAAAATCCATGCTGTGGTTTTTAGTTAATCTGTAAAAATAATATTCCCTTTTTCAAATCGAGCCATTCTCAGATGCCTGTCGTTGTTGCGTCACACAGAGGCCGCTCCCACCATAGTTGACTGACATGAGCTCTTACCTCAGTTCAGCTGTAACAGTCCGACCTCTTTGTTTCGATGGCGGAACAGGGATGTAAATTAGAGTAGAATTTCTTTGAATTGTCGTGTTGCTGGATGTAATAATGAACGTAGTGGTCGTCATTTACTCCCGATATCTGAGCCGCTGGAGATGCAGTAGATTACCTTTCTTTGTGAAGGTTATGTGCCTCCCGATCTACATATTTCTGTCTATCATTCATGATCCAGCTTCACTTACAGCAGAAGTGTTTTTTAATGAATCTTTGCGATCATCTTTTCTAATAACGTGCTAGTTAGCAAGTTTAGGAGCTAAATGCGGTTAAACTCCACAGAGAGAAGAGAGGGCAGAGCTCATTAACATTTAAAGCAACCTCGACCAGAACAGGATGAATTTTGAAGAGCTGGTTTTGACAAGATAAAAAGGGTGGTGTTTTACACAACCATTGAGAATTTTAACCAAAGTATATTATTGACTCCTATAAAATTAAAGGAGAAGTCCACTTCCAGAACAACAATTTATAAATAATTGTAATCACCCCTTGTCTTTCACAATGTTCATGTCTTTCTTTCTTCAGTCGTAAAGAAATTATGTTTGTTGAGGAAAACATTTCAGCATTTTTCTCCTATGGAGCCCTGATTTTGAACTTCCAAAATGCAGTTTAAATGCGGCTTCATACGATCCCAGCCGAGGAAGAAGGGTCTAATCTAGCGAAACGATCGGTTTTAAAATGTTAAAATAATACAGTTTATATACATTTTATTATCAAACGCTCGTCTAGCCTTGCAGTCCTAGAACTCTGTGTATTCTGGCTCAAGACAGTTAGGGTATGTCAAAAAACGCAGACCATATTTTCTCCCTCAACTTGTGGAATAATTTCAAAATCATCCTACATCGCTGCAGAAGTACCGACCCAGTCTTTGCAAAGTGAACATGCAAAAAAGATCAAACACCTTTAACCAAAAGGTAACACAGTGATATAGGACGATTTTGAAGTTGAGGGAGAACATGAGTTGGGAGTTTTTCAACATACCCTAACTGATATGAACCAGAACAAAAACAGTCCAGGCATAGTAAGACAAGACGAGTGTTTGACATTAAAAAGTATATAAATTGCTATTATTTTTATGAAAATAACCCATCGTTTCACTAGATAAGACCCTTATTCCTCGACTGGGATCGTTTACAACAGAATTTGTGAACGTTTGCATTTTTGAAGTTCAAATTTGTGGCACCATATCAGAGAGAAAAATGCTGAAATGTTTTCCTCAAAAAACATAATTTGTTTATGACTGGAAGTGGACTTCTCCTTTAAGTAAATAATAATTAAAAATAAGTTTTGACAATTTACTAATTTGTAAAAATTATTTACTTAACTATAAGGCAACGGGTTACCTCAATTTTTCAATAAGTCAATAAGTCAGTGATCGCTAGTACATTTAGTCAAGAGAATCTTATCATTTTACAGTGCCCTTTTTTTGCAAGCTTGGAGTCAGTCAGGTTGTCATGAGCAGCATTTTGAACTTACGTATGATGACATCATTAATCAGTAGATGCTGAAATGGGCGCTTTCCTTTTCTCCCTTTATAGCTGTATTTAGCTCATAGGGACTTTTGTCCAGTTTTGCTGAGAATTCTCCTCATGCTGTCGCCCAAACTTCCTCCACTCAGAAGACAAAGGTACCGAATCTACAAACAAGGAAGCTGTTAATGCACAGTATCTAGCAACTGCATACCATAACATAAAATTGCATATTATGATGGATGCTTCAGTACATACAATCTTTCTGCGGAAGTCAATATCTTTCAGCTTATTGGACAGCTCTTCCAGTTCTTCCACTGTCCCGCATGGCTCCTCAAGGACCTCAGTTACGTCAGCAGCAGCAGAGGTGCTTGGCTGGTTCACTGTTTGCTGTATTGCTGCTTTAATATCTGCAAGGATTTGGTCCAGTTTTAGGAGAACGCGCCTCTCCATGCCTTTGAATAACTTAGACATTTCTGTGAAAAAGTTGTCAAAAATCAGTTACAACTACATTTCACACACACACACACACACACACACACACACACACACACACACACACACACACACACATGTTGGGTTTACATGTTTTATGGGGACATTCCATAGGCATAATGGTTTTCATACTGTACAAACCGTACTTTCTATTGCCCTACACCTAAACCTAGCCCTCACAGGAGATTGTGCACACTTTTACTTCATCAAAAAAACTCATTGTGCATGATTTATAAGCCTGTTTCCTCATGGGGACCTGAGAAATGTCCCCACAAGGTCAAAATCTACTGGTATTCCTATCCTTGTGGGGATCCATTTGGTCCCCACAACGTGATGAATACCAGGTACACACACACACACACACACACACACACACACACACACACACACACACACACACACACACACACACACACACAGAGAGAGAGAGAGAGAGAGACAGATCCTTTAGATCTCATTCTAATATGCTGATTTATTATTAATGCTGGAAACAGTTGTGCTGCCTATTTATTTACAGTGGTGTGAAAAAGTGTCGGCCCCCCTCCTGTTATTTTATGGGGGTTTTTTTTGTACGTTTGTCACACTTTAATCTTTCAGATCATCAAACTAATGTAAATATTATTCAGAGATAACACAAGTAAACACAACATGCAGTTTTTAAATGAAGGGAAAAAAAATCCAAACCCACATGACCCTGTGTGAAAAAGTGTTTGTATTTAAATTTGTTTGATGATCTGAACCATTAAAGTGTGACAAACAAGCAAAAAAAAAAAATCAATAACAAAAAACAGGAATGGGGCCAACACTTATTCACACCACTGTATGTATTTATTTTGGAACCTGTAATAAGTTTTTCAGGAATCTGATGAATAAAATGTTAAAAAGAACAGCATTTATTTCAAATAGAAATCTTTTGTAACATTATACACTGTCGTTAGTTTATTAGAATTTCTCAAGGATCATGTGACACTGAAGACTGGAGTAATGATGCTGAAAATTCAGCTTTGATTACTGAAATCAATTACATTTTAACATAGATTCACAAAGAAAACGGTTATTTTAAATTGCAAAAATATTTCACATTATTTATTTTTTTTGTATTTTTGATCAAAGCATGAGACTTCTTTAAAAAGCTTACCAATCCCAAACTTTTCAACCTTTTATTTATATCTAAATATATCAGGGATGGGCGATGTGGGCTAGAAAATATATCACAATATTTCTGGTATTTATTGCGATAACGATATCAATGACAATAAATCTTAAGTATCCACTAAGAGACCAAAAAAATAATTCTGTTTCTTTCGAGAAAAGTATTAACTTTCCTATTTTATCCAAAATAGGGTGTTGAGAGAATTACTAAGTACACAAGTAATGTACAGTAATGACACTCTGTTATTCAAAATTCATACTGGAAGCCAGAGGGCGACCTTGCTCAGAAACTCTACATAATTATGTATAGCAGAAGTAGTAGTACCAGTATATTCTTATACTCTTTGCTAATATGGACAAGGGTATCCAGTCCAGAGTGTAGCTGAATAAAACGCTGATAGATACATTTTAATTGAGGAAACTTGATGACAATAAACATATGACTGCGACAATACATGGTTTGTCTGGTTTCTTCAAGCAATCTTGGGTATTTTTTTATAAGAATATAGAATATTTTTATAATGCAATGCTTATCGACAAAGCTTTTATCACTGTGTATAATACTATAAAACAGTATGATTTCTGCCTCATTCTGTTAATTTTGCTTAATAAGATATCGCCCATCCCTATATATATATATATATATGTGTGTGTATCAGGGCTCGAAAATGCAACCATTTTGGTCGCATATGCGACCAAAAATGAATCTGTGCGACCTCAAATTATATTTGGAAGCATTTGTGCGAGTGAGAGAAATGAGTGTGGTGCGACTCGGTTTCAAAACTGTCGCTATCTTAACTACTACACAGACTGCTATGAGCTGATACAGTGACGGTTTCGCCGTTTTCTCCAACATTACATAACTATTTAAGTTAATCTTCACATTATTACCTTAAAGAGATTTGAGATATTAGCCGGCAGGGCTCGTAAAATCGCTAGCCTGACGTCCCGGGGCTACTGTGTTTCCAGTCGGGCTCCCAGAATGTTTCACCAAACTGTCAGACATACTATCGTGAAGTAGAGGACTTCTGCAGGTCCTTAAAACTCCTCAATTTATTTGTATCAAATGCAAGGCCATAAAAAGTTATAAACATGTAAAATGGTATAAGAAAAGTCTTGATTAACGTATAAGTTTAAGAGACGGAAAGACGATCGCGATAGGTTTGGATAAATTTTCAAAAAGGCAATGATGTCGTTGAATAAATATGCAAGCTGTACATTTCAAAGTCAAAACGCGGCACGGATGTCTTTATATGAATGAATCTGAAGGGAACCGACTGTCCTCAGAAACCTGTCGTTTGCATTGTCAATTCATGTCTGATAAAACTGCGTTAAGGCTGGTTTGTGTACAGTTGTTACTATGGAAACCGTATTATTTCAGCGCTCCTAAAGCGCCCCCTCATGACAAACATTAATTTTTATTTCCAATAAATTTTTTCAGCTGTTTATGGTCAAATTATTGCAATTATCGATCCATGTGTAAATGTGAAAAAATTTAATGTGCCTTTTAAAAATCTAAACAATTAAGTAATACTAATGTTATATATCTTATAAGAAATTATATACTTGATTTATCCCTTTTAATGGTATAAAGGTTGAAATGCCATTGTATTAGATATTTTGTTTTTGAGTCCGTATCTGAATTATAAATCATGTCATTTTATTGCTTAATATTCTACCTTACATTGTCTCTTTAAAAAAAAAAAAGGGTCATAAATTGCCTTAAATTGATATTTTTAAATGCTGCAGCTACACTAAATGGTGAAATAAAATTCCTTCCTTGATATTTGTTTATATTTGTGTATTGAAAACATTTTTGATTGACATTTAGACTCCTATCTGATTTTCTATATTTAAGAAAAAAAAATGTCTTTTTTTAATTTGGGCTAGTTAAATTAATTTTTGAGCTATCAAAATCTGTTAATCAGAATCGGCCATGAAGAATCAAGATCGGCGCATAACTAAAAAGAAATTGGGTGCTCCTAAATTTTTTGGGATGCTCCGAACTTTTTAAAGTTGGGAGCACCAGTGCTACCAAGTAAAAAAGTTAATTTCGAGCCCTGATGTATGCATTGTGTATGTGTGCATGAAAAGTACCATTGCAGGAGCGAGGATGATGCTGAGCCAAATGAAGCTACAGATGTGTTCTGGTGCCCAGCACATTAAATCAACCAATCAGATAAGGGTACATCGACAGTCTGGAAACCTCATTTGATTGGCTAGGAGATGAAGGTAATCCCGCCCTCCCCCTCACGCTTGCAAAGCTCAAGTGAGTGAGAGAATCGTGCCAGAAGTGTAAGCGCAAGTATAAGAAAGACGGAACTGTACAAGATCAGGTTATTTCGGAAGCTTTCATCCTACGTACACAACAAGTCGTTCTTACATTTGCAACAGTTTATTTTTACGCACACAGATTATTTTTACGCTATTAATCCGTTTTGCAGTTCTTGACACTGGTCGTTTCACTTGCAAAACTCTGTTTGCAGGCTTACAATACATTTGACCATATTTTGGCAAAAAAATATTGCCAAAAGTCTAAGCGTGGAAAAATGGAAACCGGAAGAATACGGATATTATTTATTTTGCATTAGTATGAAGCTGCCGTTTCACAATACATGAATTACACTTTGCAAAAAAAGTAAAAGGCTGCAAATCCTTATTCCTTACAATTGAATCTCGATTTGCATCCTTACAAATCTTTTCTTGCGCATGCAAATTTAATGTACGCTTGCAATCTTATGTACACTTGCACAACGCTTACTCTTCACATGCAAATCTTTATGGCATTATTTTATCTCCATGGGGGGGTTTTCCCACAGATAAAAAAAATTATGTACCAACAACATTTTTAGGTACTGATTTTGGACTGGCAATTCGCACAATTTGAAACCAACTATGGCTTTGTGGAGCGAAGCTATTGAAGATGAGCTGGTCAATTTGATCCAAGACAGGCCAGCGCTGTACGACACACAGAAAAACATTATGCAAACCATGTGGCGAAAGTGGTATCCAAAGTTTACATTTCAGAAGACAACTCTGAAATTATGGCACATACGCATTCATGTATATATTCATACTCATACACATACATATAGGACACACAAACTATTAATCCTGTTAACTTGAATGAATTGTAAGATTAAGGCTGCAGTCATTTAATATGACTTATGAACAATGTATAAAATTGTAAACAAATGTATGATTTAATGATCTATCTGCTGTGTACACAACATGCGTTATGTTTGAATGATAGAAATAGATATTACTATTTGTATTTGTAAGGATGCCCTGTTGAAACTCCTTGTTGGGTCAGTTTTATTTTTACTAGTCTTGTTCTTCTGGGAGAAATGAGGACCAGGTGATAATGTTCAAGAATGTAGAGACATTAGTGCTTTTATCAATCAAGTACAGGACACAATAAGCTTGGCAGGCGGTAATGTCTGAATTTTTAAATGTGTGAATATTGGGTCTTTAGAGATAAGTGGCCATTTTACGCAGCAATGTACTTTCATTGTTATGCAATGAATAGTTATTTGCAAGAATAACGGCGATTACTGTTTGAAATTTCAAATGAAAATAAGTATAAGTACATAAAAAAATGCTGCCATATATATATATATATATATATATATATATATATATACACATACACACGCACACACACACACACACACACACACACACACACACACACTGTGAACACACACCGGAGCAGTGGGCAGCCTTTCATAACAACACTTTCACTTCACTTTCATAACAACAATGTACAGATAATGTAGTCACCCCCTTGTCATCCAAGATGTTCATGTGTTTCTTACCTCAGTTGTAAAGAAATTATGTTTTTTTGAGGAAAACATTTCAGGATTTCTCTTTATATAATGGATATGGATGGCATCCCGAAGTTTGAAATTGAGTTTAAATGCAGCTTCAAAAGGCTCTAAACGATCCCAGCTGAGGAAGAATGGTCTTAGTGGATGAACTTGTCAGACTCATTTCTGGATTTTGGCGTTCGCTTGTATGGTGGCTCTAACTGTCAATACACATCTCAAAATGCTTGCTACGGGTGCAAAAAACACAGAAAATCAAACCCAATCTGATTTTTTTTTATGATGGACAAAAAATGTTTTCCCCGATGACAATTCCAGACAATGACTTTTCAAAAGTACAAATTTGGAGATAATCTCCAAAATCCCCCCAAAAAAAGAAATGTGGAAAAACAGCCTTTTTGTGCAAATAAATGCAGTTCGTTTATAAAAAGATTACCGGAAGATTACCGGCAATAGCCAAATTTGGAAATTCAGGGACTTGGTCTAAGTTACTTAGGAGTCCTATTCACTACTACTAACATTTCACAGGCTTAAGAGCTAGTTTTAGCGCTAAAATCCTTTTGAAATGCACTTAGAGCAAAAATTTAGGAGTCCTAAATTATATTAAAGATTTGGATGTAACGGATGAAGAAGAGGAAAATTTATCTATGTGGACAATGCAGCTCCAAATTAGTAGATATTAAACTCTTCAAAGGAGATTTTTTTTTGTTTTGAATTTAATAAGTTTATAAAAGATACCTATAAAAAAGATTACCAGGTGCTAAAACAGGAGGAGTATTTTTGTTCAGTGTTGTTGTATTTTCTTTTTGTTTTTGTTACAGTTTTTTGTTAGAATTGTTGGATACATTCTTCTAAACAGAATCCAGCAAACTTTCTGTATAAGGAATTTGGGAAATTGTGCATGATTGTACAAGGCTGTATTTTGTAGTGCTTAAAAGGAAATAAAATAAAATATATTATGGCAAAAAAAATAGGAATAATCCACACATTTATTAATGAAGACAATGTCTTATGCAGAGGTGTAAAAAGTACTCAAACATTTTATTAAAGTGGAAGTACAGATACTAAGAAAATTTGACTCAATTAAAAGTACAAGCATCTCGCCAAAAACATACTTAAGTAAAAGTAAAAAAGTACAACTTCAAATTGTATTCAAATATTAAAAAATAAGTATTTTTTCCTGACAGAAATACAAATGTATGGTTAAAGACAGAATGAAACAAAATGCAATGGCACAAGTCAAACACATATGTTCAGTGCAACAACAACGATTAAAATTAAGCACAGCAGAACAAGCAGAAGGAAACTCCGTCCTTTCCCCCCTCATGCCATCCCATATAACTTTCATTTATCAGATGAACACAAACTAATAGTTTTAGGGGAAAAATAAAATAATCTCTCAAAGTGTATGGGACATCAAAAATAACAAATAAAAACTATACGCAAAGTGAATATGACAGTAACTTATACAACCCCTGTTAATGAATCAGGGTCATCTTAAGTCAGGTCAAGTCAAGTCACCTTTATTTATATAGCGCTTTTAACAATACAGATTGTGTCAAAGCAACTGCACAGTATTTACACAGAACAATAGTGTGTAAGTAACGCATTATTGTAGATAATCAATTTTCAGTTAAAGGCAAATTTTTAAGTACGTTTATTTTTAAGTGTCAAATACGTAAAAAACGTATTTGACACATCAGCATTTTTATCAGTAAGGGTATTTCTAAGTGGGCTAGTGACACAAAATTTCCACCAGATGTAGCCATCAAGCCAAATATTGAATTCATACAAAGAAATCAGAACATTTAAGTATACATGTTGAGTCATAATAAATAAAGTGAAATGACATAAGTATTGAACACATGAAGATAACAAGGTGCAAAATGGCATAGAAAGCCAGGAGATCACCTGAAATCTGTCAGTGTTGAGAGAGAAACCCTGCCCCCTTTCAGTACTAATTGATATCAGCTGCTTTAGTCCTAATTGATGGCCTATAAAGGCTTGTCACTACCCAGAAGGCACACAGGAAAGACTTCATGATGGGTAAAAGCAAAGAACGCTCTCAAGATCTTCATAATCTTATCGTTGAAAAGCATTTTGATGGGAATGGTTATAGGCGCATTTACAGAAGGCTGAATGTTCCTGTGAGCACTGTGGGGGCCATTATCCAGAAATGGAAAGAGCATCAGTTCACCATAAACCTGCCACGATCAGGTGCTCCATGTAAGATCCCTGTCGGAGGAGTCCAAAGAATAATCAGGAGAGTTCTCCAAGAGCCAAGAACCACTCGGGCAGAACTTCAGGAAGACCTTGCATCAGCAGGTACTGTTGTTTCAAAGAAAACTATAAGCAATGCACTGAATGGCATCCATGCACACTCACCACGCAAGACTACACTGCTGAACAAAAAGCATGTTGAGGCTCTGTTAAAGTTTGTGGATTATTGGGAGATTACAGTATGGTCAGATGAAAGTAAAATTTAACTTTTTGGCAGTCATTCTACACACCATGTTTGGAGAAGAAATGGCACTGCCCACCACCCCAAGAACACCATACCAACAGTTAAGTTTGAGGGTGGAAGCATCATGGTTTGGGGCTGCTTTTCAGCAAGGGGTACTGGCAGACTTCATATTATTGAAGGCAGGATGAATGGGGAAATGTACTGGGACATTCTGGATAAAAATCTACTGCCATCTACCAGAAAGCTTAAAATGAAAAGAGGATGGACATTTCAGCAAGACAATGATCCCAAACACAAGGCCAAGGAAGAATTGTGTGGAAGAATGGGCCAGAATCACTCCTGAGCAATGCAGACGACTGGTTTCTCCATACAAGAGGTGTCTAGAAGCTGTAATTCCCAACAAAGGCTTTTCTACAAATTATTAAATAAAGTGTGTTCAATACTTTATTATGACTCCACTTGTATCATTAAATGTTCTGATTTATTTGTATGAATTCAGTAGTTGGCTTGATGGCTACATCCATATGAACGGTTTGAATGGCCAAGATTAAAAATAAAATTGTAAGGAGTAAAAAGTACTGTTTTTTTTTTCTTCAGAAATATAATCAAGTAAAAGTACACATAGTCGGTTTACTTTGTACTTGAGTAAAGTACAAATCCCCAAAATAATACTTAAGTACAGTATTCAAGATGTATAGCAAAGTCCCCATTAAGGCAAAGCACTCTCAGCTACAGTGATGCAATAACATCACCAGTGACTGCCACTATTATTTAGTAGGTAAGACTTTTCCACTAGAGTGCACCATCTTTGTATATTTTAAGTCTTCAATGTATATAACTGCTGATATTTACCATATAGAATGATTGCAAATGTCTAACCTCATGTGACCCTTTTTCTTCACTCAAGCTCACAGACAAATCTAGAATGCTGCATGAGTCTCTAACTGGTATCATATTTATAGGTTTAAACTCTCCCAAAGTCTGTTTAAATCTCTTTCCCGGGCCACTTCTATATAGTCATTTAGTTCCTCTCTTGTTTCTTTAATTTCCTTTAAGACAATGCAAAGATCTTTATGTGTTCTCCTCATTTCAGCAATGGACTTGAGTAAACTTGACTTGACCTTGTTTGGATCATCTACTTTTCCCTGTCTCATCCTGTGAATGTCAATGGAGTCCTCTACTATGAAGACAGTGTCAACAATGACTAGGATTCCACTCAACACTCCTGTGACTGCAGCTGTGGCGGCTGCTGCAGCCCGTCCTACTCTGGCAGTTTGAGCAGCAATCCTGCCAACATTTGCCAGCAGACCTAGATTCAGTAATTCTCTGGCACACATTAGTTTGCTTTTCTCTACATTGCATGACATTTGCACATTGTCAAAAGAGTCACTGACAAAATCCTTGAATTTTTGGATTACTCTCAGTATCTTTCTCACTGTATTCAGTGAATCGACAATTGGTGTCACTTCGGTAAATTTATGCTGAATTCTTTCAATGTTCTCACGAGGTGATTTTTGTTTGACTGAATTGATAATGCTGGAAGTAGCACCTGTTACACCACCTGCAACTCCAACTCCAACACCCACACCAGTTACAATCAGAGATGCACCAAAAGTAAAAGGTGCCAAAATTGCACCAACCACTGCAGTGATTCCTCCAGCTGCTCCAATCACTGAACCTGATAGCGCACCTGCTGTGTATTTATGATGCATCTTCTCTAGTGAATCCGTTGTTTCTCCCCACTCGCTAACTAAGGCCTCAAATTGACCATAGTGCTCATAGTAGGTCTTATCAAAGCTATTTAAGGACATCATGAACCTTCGTTCCAGTGCTTGTGGAAGTTTCTTGTTTCTGTCTACGGCCTCTCTTAGGAAGGGTTTTGCTAGAATGTCATCAGCTGAAGGTCTGGATGTAGGCTCAATGCTGAGCATTTCTTTGATCAATTCCTTTAGATCCGCTGATAACATTTTTGAGAATTCAACAGGCTTTCCTACATTGAGGGAGGCTTGTTGAAAGCGACGTTTATGGATATCTGACTGTGCAGAAAGAAAACAATATAAGGAAAGTCTGGTTAAAGATAAGATCCAGGATCATGAAACAGTTTGAAGTTTTTTTTTTTTACTATTTTATTTGTTAAATATTTGCTGTGTAATGACATCCCTAGTAGGGAGTCAAGTCACATTTTCCATTGTGTGGTGGATTGTGGAAGATGGGACAGCTAAACATGTTTGACGTTGTATTTCATGTTAATATTGTGTGCTATTAAACAATAAAAAATAAACATAACAATATTCCAAAGCACACATTTTTTTCTATTAGAGATACAGTGGTGCTGTGCTTCTGAGTGACATCCAGTTGGTGAACTGTCTCTTGTGCTGCCTCTCAGACCAACTGGATTCACACTAAATGATTATGCCAAAACCATGAGCTGTACATTAGCAATGAACACAGTCACAGTTTCACTCTGAAACAGTCCAAATGCTCATATCCTGATTTTGCGGAGTTAGATGTGTTCCTGGGTCAACATATTTTGTTGACTCTGGAACAATATTTTAATCTAAAAACATTTTGACCACATTCCTACACCTAATCCCAACCTTTGCCATGATTAATCCCTAAAATCAGAGGATATGATAGATGAATGACACTGATGTACAAGCACCGAACACTCATTATAAGCTTAAACTTTACAAAAACTATAAAATGTTTTTTTTTCCTAATCTGATTGGTTAATCACAAAGATGTTGAACTAGGAACATGTTGCACTTGGTAAAATCAGGTTCCCTCTCAGTCGGTCTCTTCGACGTCACGTCGGAGACCGACGAATTGGGATATCGCTTAGAGATACCAATCCTCTTCGAGTGTAACTAAACGAGCCAATGCACATTGGCATGCATGATTGCATCCAGCTGTCGCTGATCACAGCGTGAGCATAAATACACAGCAGATGCAATGCATAGACAGCATTTCGCATCGGAGCCGATCCAGTTCTGGAGAAAGCAACCGAACGAGAAAACTCTCTTTTTCCTCTTTGTGTTGGCGGCACGGTGCTTCAGCGGCGGTGGTCATCTGTGGGTGGAAAAGCGCACAGTAAAGGACTGCACTACCCGCCTTCTGTGTCGCGGCGGCCATCTCCCCTGTGCGCTTCAGCACTTAAAGAGCAATTTCTAAAAGAGCATCACGGGTGAACGTATTTTTAAAGACGAGGTGTTTGAATCACAATGCCGTTTCACCGGTGCGTTTCTGGATGCGGTCGTTACCTGGCGCCAGGCGATGGTCACGATCGCTGTCTGACGTGTCTGGGCATTGAGCACGCTCAGGCGGCGTTCGTGGATGAGTCATGCCGTCATTGCGGCGGCATGTCCATCACGGAGCTGCGGACCAGACTCCGCTTCCTGCAAAGGGGCGGGGTGCCAGTTCCTCTGCCTAGATCTACCGTTCCCCCCGGCAAACGCCGGCTATGCTTGCCCGGGCTGCCGAGAAGGTAGGGCTTGAATGGAACCCTCCATCACGTCCCGACCCTTCTCGGCTCGATGATTGGTATCTCGGGGTGGCTCGTGCTGGTTCTCAGCGTTCCACCCCAGTGCGTTTCTTCCCGCAGGTGCATGATGAGCTCACTGGGATGTGGACGGCACCTTTTACTGCCAGAAACCGCTCCAGTGGCACGTCCTCCCTCACCACCCTTGATGGCGGACCAGCGCAGGGGTATTCGGCTGTGCTGCCGGTGGAGCGTGCGGTGGCGATGCAATTGTGTCCCGGCGTCGCTTCCACCTGGCGGGACAGCCCGTTGCTCCCCTCCGGGGCCTGTAGGCATTCGTCGGCGTTGATCGGCAGTGCCTATTCGGCCTGTGGAGCTGCTGGTTCCTCCTTACACGCTATGGCGTTGTTACAGGTCCATCAGGCCCAGGCACTGAAGGACCTGTACGAGGGTGGGCACGATCCAGAAGTTCTACGTGAACTTCGCATCGCGACGGACCTCGCGCTACGAGCGACGAAGGTGACCGTGCGGTCTCTGGGTCGTGCGATGTCCACGATGGTGGTCCAGGAACGCAATCTCTGGCTGTGTCTGGCCGACATAAGGGAAGCCGATAAGATCAGGTTCCTAAATGCCCCCGTGTCCCAGACCGGCCTCTTCGGCGACGCGGTGGAGAACTTTGCCCAGCAGTTCTCTGCCGCACAGAAGCAGACTGAGGCCATCAGTCATATCCTGCCCCGGCGTGCCCTTGCTGCTGCCTCCACCCGGCCACCAGCGGCACCTCAGTCTGCTTGTCGCCGAGGGCGGCCCCCTGCTTCCGCCCCCGCTCCACAGCCACAAGCGCAGCAGCCTTCACAACGGAGCTGTGGAGCCGGTCGCAGGGCGCCCGCCCCGCCCGTCCAGGCTCCCACGAAGACCAGTGGGAAACACAAGAGCAAGGGTCCCTGAGACGGGCGACCCAGAGATGGAGGAAGCTGCTCTTCGGGAGATGGTGAACGCACCACTCCCTCCCCCGGAGGAGGGCCGGGCGGAGAATCCTTTTTACCCTTTGTTTCTTTTAAGAAACCCGTCGTCGGCCTCACGGCCGGTGACACCCAAATTTTCAATAAAAGAGCAATTTCCACTATCTCTGGGTCCCCAGAGGGGACAGGGGGTGTTGCACAGGTCAACCCTGGGCCTCACCCCCTCTCCCCTCTCGCCAGAAAACGGCGCTGGGCGGTTGGAGAGTGCTATAGAACGGACTACTCACGCACCAGCTGCCAGAACTCAGGTAAATGTCTCGCACACACCACACACAGACACACTGACCCCGCTTCGGACCGGCACAGAGACGCCCGAGTGGGGTCCCTGCGTTCCACTTCGCTGCTCCCCCGCGGGTACGTCGGTGGTTCCGCTGGTCCCACTTGCACGTTGTCTGGGAGCCTGGCTAGAGCTTCCCAGCCCGTCTCGCTGGCTCCTCCGAACCATCAGACTCGGCTATGCGATTCAGTTCGCCCGGCGTCCTCCCAGGTTCAGGGGCATCCTCTTCACTACAGTGAAGTCAGCAGATGCCCCTGTCCTGCGTGCAGAGATTGCTACCTTGCTGGCAAAGGAAGCAATAGAGCCGGTCCCTCCAGCCGATATGAGGACAGGGTTTTACAGCCCCTACTTCATAGTACCCAAGAAAGGCGGTGGGTTACGACCAATCCTGGACCTGCGCGTCTTGAATCGAGCCCTTCACAAGCTACCTTTCAAGATGCTCACGCAGAAACACATTTTCAGATGTGTCCGTCCCCAGGATTGGTTTGCAGCGATCGACCTGAAGGACGCGTACTTTCATGTTTCCATCCTACCGCGCCACAGGCCATTCCTGAGGTTTGCGTTCGAAGGCAGAGCATACCAGTACAAAGTCCTGCCCTTTCGGGCTGTCCCTCTCGCCCCGCGTCTTCACGAAAGTCGCGGAGGCGGCCCTTGTTCCCCTCAAGGAACAGGGCGTTCGTATCCTCAACTGATACTAGCACACTCTTGAGTGTATGTATATATATATGCGTTTCCCCCAGTGAGCCTTCTCGCACAGACACTGTGCAAAGTCAGGGAGGACGAGGAGCAGGTCCTACTAGTGGCTCCTTACTGGCCCACTCGGACCTGGTTCCCAGAACTAATGCTCCTCGCGACAGCCCCTCCCTGGCGGGTTCCTCTGAAGAACGATCTACTGACTCAGAGACGGGGCACCCTGTGGCACCCGCGTCCAGACCTCTGGAAACTACATGTCTGGTCCCTGGACGAGACGCGGAGGTTCTGAGTGATCTACCCCAAGGAGTGGTAGACACCATCACTTCGGCAAAAGCTGCATCCACGAGACATGCTTACGCCTTGAAGTGGAACCTGTTCGTCGAGTGGGCTTTCTCTAGAAATGAGGACCCCCGAAGATGCCCGATCATTTTGCAGCAAGGGTTGGAGCGTAGGCTGTCTCCCTCCACCCTCAAGGTCTATGTAGCCGCCATCTCTGCAAACCACAACCCCGTTGAAGGAAGGTCGGTGGGTAAGCACGACCTGGTCATCAGGTTTCTCAGGGGAGCGAGGAGGTTAAATCCTCCTAGGCTCCTCTCGGTACCCTCTTGGGACCTGTCTCTGGTGCTCACGGCACTACAGCGGGTCCCCTTTGAGCCTTTGCAGTCAGTCGAGCTGAAGTATCTCTCTATAAAGATTCTGCTCCTGCTTGCATTGGCCTCCATCAAGAGGTTAGGGGACCTGCAGGCATTCTCGGTCGAAGATTCGTGCCTTCAGTTCGGGCCAGCAGATTCCCAGGTAACCCTGAGGCCCCGGCCTGGCTATGTGCCCAAGGTTCCCACTACTCCCTTCAGGGACCAGGTGGTAAGCCTGCAAGCGCTGCCCCCGGAGGAGGCAGACCCAGCCCTAGCTTTGCTTTGTCCTGTCCGAGCACTAAAATGCTATGTTGACCGGACGCAGAGCTTCAGGACCTCAGACCAGCTCTTCTTTTGTCACGGTGGACGGCAGAAGGGGAATGCCGTCTCCAAGCAGAGGATGGCACACTGGATAGTGGATGCCATCGCCCTGGCTTACCAAGCCCAGAGCGTGCCCTGCCCGCTCAGGTTGCGAGCTCACTCGACTAGAAGTGTTGCATCCTCCTGGGCGCTGGCTCGTGGCACCTCGCTATCTGACATTTGTAGAGCTGCGGGCTGGGTGACCCCCAACACGTTCGCTAGATTTTATAGCCTTCGTGTAGAACCAGTCTCCTCCTGTGTTCTCACCTCAAACGGGTAGAAACACAGAGTGGCACTGGTTCAGGTCGGCTTGCTACCTTCTCCAGAGTGTCCATACAGTTGACCCTGTCGAGTTCCTCCTTCCCCGGCTCCTGACGTAGCGGAACGTCTAGGCGCCAGGCCCTCTCTCGATGAATCCTTCAGAACTGATAGAGGGCTTGGGAAATTATGAGAGATTTAACAATCCCATAAATTTTTTTCACGGTACCCATTGAGGCCGTGTTTCCCCGGTAGACCATCTACCTTCATTACAGGGGTTCAATCACCCCCAATCTTCCATATGTCCTAGTATGAGCCATATGAGTATTGCTCCGGACCTCCTGCAGGATGGGCGGGAGCTCCGCGCATTCCCAGTGCTCCAGCCTCACTGAAGTGGGTAGTGCTATGTTATACAGTGACTGGTCTCTCCTGATCTGCCCTTGGCCTTAGCAAAAATTTGAGGCCAGGTAGCTTGCTCAGGACACTGGAGGGGGCAGCAGCTGCGGCGCTTTGCTAGGGATCCCAATTCGTCGGTCTCCGACGTGACGTCGAAGAGACCGACTGAGAGGGAACGTCTCGGTTACGTATGTAACCCTCGTTCCCTGAAGGAGGGAATGGAGACGTCACGTCCCGTCGCCTCAGCTGCTGTACCACCGCTGTGCGGCCGGACCCAAGCTCGGCTCCTCAGCGAAATCCTGTCTATGCATTGCACCTGCTGTGTATTTATGCTCACGCTGTGATCAGCGACAGCTGGATGCAATCATGCATGCCAATGTGCATTGGCTCGTTTAGTTACACTCGAAGAGGATTGGTATCTCTAAGCGATATCCCAATTTGTCGGTCACCGACGTGACGTCTCCGTTCCCTCCTTCAGGGAACGAGGGTTACAAACGTAACCGAGACGTTCTGTGTCCACATACGGTGAACATGATTTAACCAAGTACAACATAACATTCCAATCAACCAATCTTTAACCAAGAATTTAGAGGGATCACTTTAAAGGAAATGTCAGTTTTAGCTTACAATCAGAGTTAGGTGCTTCTACACCTTTGTTAATCAGCTATCATTTCTCTCTGATTTTAGTAATAAATTATGGGTAGGGTTAGGTTAAGGGGTAGGGATTGGGTTAGGTCTATATTTTTGGACTGTAATGTTGATCCAGGAACACGTCTTACTTGACAAAATCACGGCGACCATCCACATACATTACTAAATCACAGCCTTCTTGTGGCATTTACAAATACAAATTTTATTGCAATTAAAATTTTATTTTGATGCATCATGCAACCTTACACTGGATCTGTGTTAAAGTAAAACAGACATTGAAAGGGTTTTGCTACGCACAAATCTACCTTTTAATAAGTCAAATTATTATTATTACTAGAATGCACTTTGAGAAGGAAAAAAAAAACTCACCCAAACATCCAGCATGCAAAGATCATGGAGCACCCATCCCAGTGAACAAATATCACTACAAAAATAAACAAACATACATACAACAAATACATAAATGTAAATAAAGGATCAATTAAAGTGCATTGTTTAGACAGCTAAAGCAGTACTATTCAAGAAATTTCAATATTTCCACTTTCAAAATGCATACCTTTTGGAAGTATATTTGTTCTCATAAACTTCTGGGCTGTTATACAGCTCTGCACCTGCAACTGATTTTGTATAAGGATTTGCTCTGAAATAAAAAAAATATATAACCTTAAATTAAGAAGAGAAAAGGGCAGAAGTCATTGGCAAATGATTAACTGAATTCTACTTCTTTTTCTTCTACTATGGTGTATGGGAGCCCATAGAACTGCTTGTGGGACAGCTATAAAATTTGGCATGCAGGTAGAAGATACCGGTAACCACAATATTTAAAATGAACAGGACACTCATGATAACACAACACGCAAATAGCATACTCTAGCGCCAGTACCTGGTTAACTTCCCAGGTGGCAGTATTGACACCTGTCAAACAAGAAAAAGATGCAGCACATGCCGAGCTACTCCAAGAAGAACCATGTTTAATATTATATTCAACTGGCTAACCATTTCAAACATAATTAAAAAAAAATTCACATCAAACACGTGAAATATGCCTACATATAAAGCCTACATATAAAGTTCACTCTATTCTTCCTGTTTACCACTCACTTTCATGTCTTGAGAAATGGATGAATTCACGATAAATGAACATCTATATTAGGTATTAGCAAGTTATTAAATATTTGACATTAAAATCTCTAAATTCTTAACAAATGAAACTTAAAACTTGGACTTAAAATATTATTATTATTATTATTATTATTATTATTATTATTAGGGCCCGAGCCCAAAGGGGTGAAGGCCCTATTGTTCTTCTAAGGATTATTATTTTTTCTTTATGTTTTGGGGAATTTTGGGGCTCTTAACATACACAAAAACTCTTAAAACTTTGCACACATGTTGGAATCTGCAGCCATCAGGACGCCACAGAGACTGGGCCCCAGGAATGGTTTTAGTTTTACTCTCAAACACAGTGTGTGTGTTTGTTTGAATAATAATTATTTTGTAATTAAACAATAAAAGATTGCAAAAAAAGTCTCCTTAAATCTCAATATTAAAGAAAATTAAATTATTTGCAGTGCGTGTAAATTTTTTACTAACTTTATTTTTCTTTGTGCACTTCAAACACTTTTAATCACGAAACAGCTTTAATTAGAGCCCGAGCATCGATGGTGTAAGGACCCTATTGGAATTGCTCCATTTATTATTATTTACTCACAAACATCAGTACACACATGTAACACACCAATACCTACAAAAAAGCCTCTTGGAGCAAAATCCGAAACTTAACAGGAAGTTGGTTATTTTTCATTTTCTCAGCAAATTTTGTGTCATTTTTGCCATTTTCAGGCCTCGTATTTGAATGAACTCCTCCTAGAGATTTATTCAGATCAACACCAAATTTGGTGAGTCTAATCTAAAGCCCTTTGTGACGTTAAATTGCGAAGATCTAGAGTTTTCGTCAGAGGGCGTGTCCGTGGCAGCCTGACAAATTTCAATATTTCGCCATGAAACAGGAAGTTGCTATAACTCAGGCATACAATGTGCGATCTGTCCCAAACTTCACGTGTGATAACACTCCTGACCTGAAGACATCTACTGTACATGCCCATATTCAGTTTTACACTGCAACAAACTCCTCCTAGAGTTTTATACAGATAAAAACCTAAATCAGTCAGTTTAATCTAAAGGCCTTAGAGATGTTAAATTGCGAAGATCTTGAGTTGTTTTCAGATGAAAGCAAATTTTGCGTTTCATTTGGAAACGTGGTCCGTGCTATTTGCAATGCGTTCCTGTTTTTGCAGCGCATTTCTGAGTTTGCAGCACGTTTCCTTATTTGTGTTTGAGTTGCGAGGATTTGCAGTGCCTGTATTGTCAAACTGATGAAGATGTTATCTTAATTTGTTGTCGTTTTTTCTGTTGGCATGTGTTTTCTAAAGTTGCAGCGCGTTGAGCTCTTTTGACCTATAAAGGCATTTTTCTCAGATTTTAGTGTTGGCGTAGTTACTGCACTTTGCCTTTGGAGGGCAGTATAGACTATTACTGATTTAAATGTACTGTAGTAATTCATACAGAGACACTAATTTGGGCAAACAGCACTAGTGACTTTAGTTTAATAATAAAAGGTGACTTCAAGCTTAAAGTTGAGGAATTGCAACTCGACTTGGACTGGCCTGTCTTGACTTGGGACTTACTTAGGACTTTGTGACTGTCCCACATCTGAATTTGGCTCACATTTAACAAAAAACCCACCAAATAATTTGAAACGAATGTGGAAAAAAACAACAACACCATCACATTAACATTGATCAAACAATATGAACAATATTTAGGGCCCGAGCCCAAAAGGGCGAAGGCCCTATTGTTCTTCTAAGGATTCTTATTTTTAGGGCCCGAGCCCAAAAGGGCGAAGGCCCTATTGTTTTTCTAAGGATTATTATTAGGGCCCGAGCCCAAAAGGGCGAAGGCCCTATTGTTCTTCTAAGGATTCTTATTTTTTTTTTTTTTTTTTTTTTTTCAACCGTTGGGGCACTTTTGGGGGCCTTAACATACTCAAAAACTCTTGAAAATTTGCACACACATTGGAATCTGCCGTCGTCCGGACGCCACAGAGGCTGGGACCCGGGCGTGGTTCAGGGCCTCTACAGCGCCCCCTGGAACACAGTTTGAAACTTGATGTACTGCGCACACATACTTGCACGTATTGATATGAAACTCGGTACACATATAGAACTCATCGAGCTGAACAACTTTTGTACTCTATGTCATAGGCTCCACGCAACAGGAAGTGAGATATTTAGGGCTGTTTAAAAAGCGCATGCTCTGGAATTTAACGTACTCCTCCCAGGATTTCCATAGGATTGTCACCAAACTCGGCCAGCATGATCTCAAGACATTGGGGACGCTAAATTGCGAGGGGATTTTTGATATCTCGAACGGTTTGGCCGTTGTAAGGCGACAAAGTTATGGCGAGAAATGAGAAACAGGAAGTGTCTAATAACTGTTGCACACATTGCCTGATTCTGATGAAACTTCACCAGATTGTTCGTTGTATGATGCCGATTCCATAAATGTGACTATTATGAGTCAAAGTTATAGCGCCACCAACTGGCAGCAGGAAGCGTGTCATTTTCAAAATGCTTTGAAATCAGCCTCTTAATTTTACTTGATTTTCTTTAAACTTCATCAAAATTATGTCAAAACACGGCCGATAAGAATATGTAAAGGGGTCGATGATAAATCAAATGCTGTTGCCATGGCAACGTGTCAAACTTTAAAATTAGATTCCTGTCTTTTCGAGGCAGATAACATGCTTAGAATTTCATGAAACTCAACACACACATCAATATTAATGATAGTTAGACACTGGCAAAAGGTCATAAATGGGCGTGGAGCAGGCACTCTATAGCGCCATCTTTTGACAAAAGTTGGGGGATTAGTTTTTCCTACAGTCACCAAACTCTGTACATATATTGATCTCATTAATCTGGACAACTTTCTAAATTAAACTCATTAGCTAAGACCAACAGGAAGCCGGCTATTTTGATTTGAATGTGGATTTTTTTGAAAAATCAGGCTGTAAACAAATTCACACTCCTTCTAAGAACAACAAGCTTTTCACACCAAACTTTTTTAACATGAAGAGAAGATTCTGAAGATGTTAAATTGCGAGCGGATTTGGGATATCTTGAACGGTGTTGACCTGGTGATTTTTTGAAGATGTAGTAAAAAACATAACCCTAATTTTTTATATCTTTAAAGTGCAGCATCCAAACTCTTTAAAACTTTTTTCACACAGAGATCTAATCATTATGAGCAAGTGATGGTAATATCATAATTATTCAAGCTTCTATGAATTAAAGAAAATTAAAAAAATAAATCAGTAACCTGCTGTCACTGGGCTGACAGTCTGTGTTCAGTCACTAGAAGAGTGACTGAACGGGGGAGGGGTGAAAGGGAGAGAGACCAGAGGAACATGTTGTTTTGCTTAAGACCATATTTGAGTAAGATGCTCATTGCACATTGTTGTAGTTTAATCTACATAAATATGTCTGAACTTTGAGAGTCTGATCTTTGAGAAAATATAAAGGGTCACGAACTCTTTCATTCTTTGTATATTGCAGTTGTTGTTTTTTTATTTGTTTTTTTACTGAACGGTACCATGAACTTGTCCTATTCAGTCACATAGCAAAAGATTAAGAAAAATACAACTTTTTAGCATGAGCAATTTAGCTTCATTGATAGACATTTATTTTCATAATTTAAATTTTAGATTCAATAAAAAAACACTAACAATTTTAAGACAAACTTTGACAACAAAACAAACTTTGCTGTTATCTGTTCAAAACATCTGAAAATTATACCATTTTAAGATGAGTTATATATATATATATATATATATATATCGCCCCATTACAATACTAAACTTGATTTTTAAAGATATTTTGAAAGAAAGAAGCGTTTATAGAGCACTTTGTGCATTGATGTACACCCACATGAACTGTGTTTCATGTTCATGTTAATTCACAGTACATAAACTAATGTTAAAATATACTATTTTACCATTAAACAATATATGAATACTTTTTTTAGCTTAATATTAATTAACATTAATAAATACTATTTAATTATTGTTCATGTTAACTAATATAGTTAATGTTAACAAATGAAACTGGTTAAAGTTAAAGTTTAACCCTTTCAATTCAGTAAACTTTAAATCCAAACTGGCTGAGGGTTACTGTGAATGCATGTGCCAACTGGGCACCGTTTACCTAATTGATTCTTTCTTAGTTATGTAGCGCTTAAAAGTGATGTCTTATAACAGTAGTCACCTGCAAAGCAATATCCACACACAAATTGAACAGATAGGTAACGATGACATTTAAGCAGAAGTGGTGGACGTAAAGCAAGCAATAATAACATTTTGTTATCATCATGAATTACATGTTCTTATCATCATCATCAGAATATAGGGAAAATGTTCCCTATATTGTGAACGGCTTTGGGATATCTTGAACGGTGTTGATGTGGTGATTTATAAAAGTAACAATAAAAAAGATGAAGCGTTATTTTCATATATCTTTAAATTGCATTATTCTAACTCATCAAAACTTTTTACATATAAAGAACAAGAAATTCTTAGGAAATACGTGTAGTTTCAAAATGTTATCATGCTCAGAGGCCCCAAAAACATTAAAAGTGTCATATAAATTTGTCAGATTAAAGCTCTAATACCAGGGATGAGCACTAGAGGTCCTCATAAGATAAGGAATAGTTTGACCTCTAATGCTATTTAGCTCATTGTCAGTGTATAAGAATGACAATAATCCATAGAATCAGTTGATATGTACTGTACTGTCAGTGTACTTTTGCATAATTATTTTGTATAGGTGCTTAAAGAGCATTAAAATCTTTTTTTTTATCTTTTAAGGAAAAATTATATGATTTAAATACATATATACACTCTCACTGATAGAACAAAAAATCTTATAAGTATGACACTATACTGCTCAGTTCACTTAATTAGAATGAGAAACAAATACAAAAAGGCCAAAAAAATCAACTAAGTTAATGTATTTATTTTTAATATATTTGTTTATAATTATTTCACAGATGCTTATAGATTATTAAAATAATATTTAAAAATGCTTGTAGACCATAAAACATGGGTACTATTTAAAATAGGGTCTCTTTTGTTAACAATGGTTAATGAACTAACAAACACGAACAAACAACGAACAATATATTTGTACTCGATTTTCTTCAAACTTCATCAGAATAATGTAAAAGCCCTGATGCATCAAATGCTGTTGCCATGGCAAATAAATAAAAATAAAAAATACATTCAAATATTTGTTTACTGTGATATTTAAGGCAGATAGCGTGCTTAGAATTTCATTTTCCATTTTCAATTTTCAGTGATTTATTATATATTTAAAGTGCAGCATCCTAACTCTTTGAAACTTTATTCATACAAATAACTATTCATTCTGATCAAACACAGTTCATTTCATAATTATACAAAACTCCACGAATGAAAGAAAATAAAAAAACATATCTGATCTCACTCTGCTCTGCACTCTATGTGTGTGTTTGTGTGGTAAGTGGCTGAGTGTAAGGAGGGGGGATGGGTGGTAAGAGAAAGAGTCAGAGAGGAGGAGAGACAGTTAGGGTTAGTCCAAAGGGTAACTGTGAATGCATGTGCCAACTGGGCACCGTTTTCCTGATGCTATCGGGATGGCGACTGCACAGACGGCGAGGGCCCGGTCATCGCTGCTTGCAGCTTTAATTATTATTATTATTTCATCAATGTTTTGGGTCATTTCGGGGCCCTTAACATACACGAAAACTCTTGAAACTTTGCACACACATTGGAACCTGCGGCCATCAGGGCCGGACAAACTTTGACATGGGGGGGGTCACCTGGGGGGGGCGTGGCACAGCATTAAAAATTTTTACTTTTGAGGGACTCTGGAGCACACACCGGTTGACCTACATTTATCAAAATTCATACACATATAGACCTCATCGGGCCGAACAACTTTCATGCTCAAAGTCAGTGCTTCGCCCAACAGGAAGTCAGCTATTCAGGGATGTCTAAAAAGTGCATGCAATGGAATTTGATATACTCCTCCTAGGTGTATCCACCGATGGCCACCAAACTCGGTCAGCATGATCTCAAGACATTGGGGACGCAAAATTGCCAGGGGAATTTTGATATTTCGAACGGTTTGGCCGTGGCGGGGCGACAGAGTTATGGCGAGAAATGAGAAACAGGAAGTGTCTAATAACTTTAACACACTTTGTCTGATTTTGACCAAACTTCAGCAGTTTGTTCATCGTCTGATGCCAATCACAGAGATGTGACTATTATGAGTTAAAGTTATAGCGCCACCAACTGGCAGCAGAAAGCGCAACGTTTTCTAATTGCTTTTAAATCAGCCTCTTAATTTTACTCAATTTGCTTGAAACTTCATCCCAATAATGTCGAAACACGGCCGATGAGAATCTGTGAAGGGCATTATCGATAACTTTTATCATGTTGCCATGGCAACGTGTCAAACTTTAACTTTAGTTTTTTGTGTTTTCGAGCCACTTAAAATACTTGGAATTTCATGAAACTCAACACACACATCTGTATTAATGATATTTAGACACTGATAAAAGCCCATAAATGGGCGTGGAGGAGGCACTCTATAGCGCCACCTTTTGACAAAACTTGGGGGTTTAGTTTTGCCTACAGTCACCAAACTCGGTACATATATTGGTCTCATCAAGCCGGACAACTTTCTAATTAACACTCATTAGCTATAATAAACAGGAAGTTGGCTATTTTTAATTGAATGTGGATTTCTGGAAAAATCAGGCTGTAAATAAAATCATACTAAACAAAGCAGAAACAAGAAGTTCACACCAAACTTTGTCAACATGATAAGAATATACTCAAAATGCTAAATTGTGAGCGGATTTTGGATATCTTGAACGGTGTTGATGTGGTGATTTTTTAAAAGTCACAGTAAAAAAAGTTGCATTAACTTTTCTATATCTTTAAAGTGCCTAATACCAACTCTTCAAAACTTTGTATGTATGAAGAACAAATCATTCTTAGAAAATACGCTTGGTATCAAAATTGTATCATGCTCAGAGGCCCCAAAAACATTAAAAGTATCCAGAAGTGAGAGAGGGAGAAATGAAGACTGTAATACAAGGGATGAACACCAGAGGTACTCGTATGATAAGGAATATTTTTACCTCTAATCCTATTCTGTTCATTCTCAATGTGCAACAAAGAAACGAATGCATAGATTTATTTGGAGTTGTTATGTACTGTACAAAAAAATCATAAAAAATTAGTTATTTTTTTAATGAAAAATTATGAAATGTTTTGTTTGTCTCTCACTGATTTTGTAACACTTTATATGAAGCCCCTATTATAAGGGTATTTCTAAGGCATTATAATGAACGCATAATGCATTATAAAAAAAACGTATAATATATTATATCATCCAATGAATATTCATAACAACAATTATCATACATTATAATGCTTAAATATTAAAGGTTATAACTTTTAAGATTATGATTATTTATAACACACAGTAGACACCATTTTAAACCTACTTCATTTGTAATGGACTATATCATATTAGATTTATTTTTTACATTATATCCTATTCTATTGACTATTAACAACTAACTCTCACCAACTAACACTCCTTACAGTGTAGACTTAGTTTAATGTTAGGCTAAGTAGAAGGTTCATGTTCTTGCAAAGTTACTTATAATCAGTTTGTCTTTTGGGGAACTGTCAAAATACAGTGTTAGCATATATTTACCACAACAAATAATAATTACTGCTAGCTGACATGCAGTTGCAGAGTTACTTATAAAAAGCTGTCTAACGGGTACCATCAAAATAATTAAACTGATCATATTATACATTCATCTGATCTGATACCTGATCTTATGGCTATTTGAGAATTATTATTATTATTACTTATAAGTGATCTTTGTATGCTTTAAGTAAAGTGAATTCAGTAAGATGGCAAAATATGAGACGTATACATTATAACTATGAGGAGGTAATCATACTCATAAAAGCTATAATAAAAAAGTAAAAATTCTAATACATTAAAACTGTTCTTATGAATGCTCATGAGATGGTACAACATATAAGGTTTGGTAACACTTTCTATGAAGCCCATATTTATAATACATTATAAGGGTATTCTTAAGGCATTATAATTAATTTATAATGCATTATAAAAAACCTTATAATATGTTATATCATCTCATGAGTATTCATAAAAACAGTTTTAATGTATTATAATTTGTAATTTTTTGTGGTTAAAGCTTTTAAAAATATGATTACCTCCTCCATAGTTATAACGTATTATAAGTCTCATATCTTGCCATGTTTCTCATGTCACTTTACTTAAAGCATACAAAGACCACTTATAAGTAATTATAATAATATTTCTCAAAGAGCCATAGGATCAGGTATTAGATGAGATAAATGTGTAATATGACACATTAGTATTATCAGTTTATTTTGATGGTATCCTTTAGACAGCTTTTGATAAGTAACTCTGCAACTGCATGTCAGCTAGCAGTAATTATTATTAGTAGTATACTAAATATATGCTAACACTGTATTTTGATGTTTCCCCAAAGACAAACTATTATATTATAAGTAACTTTATTAAAGCTGCAAGCAGCGATGAACGGGCCCTCGCACCCGGGCTCACCGCCGACCGGTGGCTTTAGGAAAACAGCAAACGGTGGGCTGTATGCTTTTAATACAGTAAATATATGAGAAATATGTCATAAGTCATTTAAATGTGCCAAACTTCCCATTGGCAGCTGGTGGCGCTATGCCTATAAATGGCATGTAGATGTGTTCAGGCCAGCACTATTATGAAACATATGAAGTTTGGTGCAGATTGACCTTGGTATGTTTGACTTAGTGAAAGATATGATATATCCTGGTGTCAACAGGTGGCGCTATGATAATATCTGAATATTGGCCTTTAGGTGTCTTCAGGCCAGGACTCTTACCAAACCTCTGAAGTTTGAGGCAGATCAGACATTTTATGGCTGAGTTATTACACCTATGTCCATGGCAAAACATCAAACTTTGTCAGGCCGCCACGGACACGCCCTTTACTGAAACTCAAGATCTTCACAATTTAACATCTCTAAGGCCTCTAGATCAGACTGACCAAATATAATGTTGATTTCATTAAATGTCTAGGAGGAGTTTGCTATAAACCTAATCCCCTGCAAGGACTTCAGATAATGCCAACTGTGAACCAAATGTGAACATTTTCCCTATATTCTGATGATGATGATAAGAACATGTAATTCATGATGATAACAAAATGTTATTATTGCTTGCATTACATTCACCACTTCTGCTTAAATCGTTACCTATCTGTACAATTTGTATGTGGATATTGCTTTGCTGGTGACTCCTGTTATAAGACATCACTCTTAAGCGCTACATAACTAAGAATCAATAAGGAAAACGGTGCACAGTTGGCAAATGCATTCACAGTAACCCTCTGCTAGTTTGGATTTTAAGTTTACTGAATTGAAAGGGTTACACTTTAAAATCAACACAGAGACACATACACACAATATATAAAATGTTGCCATCCAGTTTCATTTGTTAACATTAACTATATTAGTTAACATGAACAATAATTAAATAGCATTTATTAATGTTAATTAATATTAAGCTAAAAAAAAGTATTCATATATTGTTTAAAGGTAAATTAGTTTATGTACTGTGAATTAACATGAACATGAACACAGTTCATGTGGGTGTACAGCAATACACAAAGTGCTATATAAACGCTTAATTCTTTCAAAATATCTTTAAAAATCAAGTTGAGTGTTTTAATGGGGCGATATATATATAACTGATCTTAAAATGATGGTTTTCGGATGTTTTGAACAGATAACAGCAAAGTTTGTTTTGTTGTCAAAGTTTGTCTTGAAATTTTTAATTATTATAATTTTATATTCAATAAATAACACTATGAAAATATTGTCTACAATGAAGATTATTCACTCATGCTTAAAAGTTGTATTTTTCTTAATCTTTTGCTATGTGACAAGTTCATGGTACAGTTCAGTAAAAATAAATAAAAAACAACAACTGCAAAATACAAACAATGAAAGATTTAATGACCCTTTATATTTTCTCAAAATATCAGACATATTTATGTCGATTACGCTACAGCAATGTGCATCTTCCTCAAAGATGGTCTTAAGCAAAACAGCATGTTCCACTGGTCTCTCTCCCTTACACCCCTCCCCCCTTCAGTCACTCTTCAGTGACTCAATGGTGACTGAACACAGACAGGCACAGGCAGAGTGACAGCAGGTTTCTAATTTCTTTTTTTAATTTTCTTTAATTCATAGAAGCTTGTATAAAATTGATATTTACACCACTTGCTCAGAATGATAAGATCTCTGTGTGAAAAAAGTTGTAAAGAGTTTGGATGCTGCACTTTAAAGATATAAAAAAATTACGGTTATGTTTTTTACTACATCTTTAAAAAATCACCACGTCAACACCGTTCAAGATATCCCAAATTCGCTCGCAATTTAACATCTTCAGAATCTTCTCTTCATGTTAAAAAAGTTTGGTGTGAATACCTTATTTTTCTTAGAAGGAGTGTGAATTTGTTTACAGCCTGATTTTTCCAAAAATCCATATTCAAATCAAAATAGCCGGCTTCCTGTTGGTCTTAGCTAATGAGTTTGATTTAGAAAGTTGTCCAGATTGATGAGAACAATATATGTACAGAGTTTGGTGACTGTAGGAAAAACTAACCCCCCAACTTTTGTCAAAAGATGGCGCTATAGAGTGCCTGCTCCACGCCCATTTATGACCTTTTGCCAGTGTCTAACTATCATTAATATTGACGTGTGTGTTGAGTTTCATGAAATTCTAAGCATGTTATCTGCCTCGAAAAGACAGGAATCAAATTTTAAAGTTTGACACGTTGCCATGGCAACAGCATTTGATTTATCATCGGCCATGTTTTGACATTATTTTGATGAAGTTTGAAGAAAATCAAGTAAAATTAAGAGGCTGATTTCAAAGGATTTTGAAAATGACACGCTTCCTGCTGCCAGTTGGTGGCGCTATAACTTTGACTCATAATAGTCACATTTATGGAATCGGCATCATACAACGAACAAACTGGTGAAGTTTCATAAGAATCAAGCAATGTGTGCAACAGTAATTAGACACTTCCTGTTTCTCATTTCTCGCCATAACTTTGTCGCCTTGCCACGGCCAAACCGTTCGAGATATCAAAAATCCCCTCGCAATTTAGCGTCCCCAATGTCTTGAGATCATGCTGACCGAGTTTGGTGACAATCCTATGGAAACCCTGGGAGGAGTACGTTAAATTCCAGAGCATGCGCTTTTTAAACAGCCCTAAATATCTCACTTCCTGTTGCGTTCAGCCCATGACATAGAGTACAAAAGTTGTTTGGCTCAGTGAGATCTATATGTGTACCGAGTTTCATATCAATACGTGCAAGTATGTGTGCGCAGTACATCAAGTTTTCAAACTGTGTTCCAGGGGGCGCTGTAGAGGCCCTGAACAACGCCCGGGTCCCAGCCTCTGTGGCGTCCTGATGGCCGCAGATTCCGACGTGTGTGCAAATTTTCAAGAGTTTTTGAGTATGTTAAGGCCCCCAAAAGTGCCCAGAAGGTTTAAAAAAAATAAAAATAATAAAAAAAAAATTAAAGCTGCAAGCAGCGTTGACCGGGCCCTCGCCGTCTGGCAGTCGCCATCCCGATAGCATCAGGAAAACGGTGCCCAGTTGGCACATGCATTCACAGTAACCCTTTGGACTAACCCTAACTGTCTCTCCTCCTGTCTGACTCTTTCTCTTACCACCCATCACCCCTCCTTACACTCAGCCACTTACCACACACATAGAGTGCAGAGCAGAGTGAGATCAGATATGTTTTTTAATTTTCTTTCATTCGTGGAGTTTTGTATAATTATGAAATGAACTGTGTTTGATCAGAATGAATAGTTATTTGTATGAAAAAAGTTTCAAAGAGTTAGGATGCTGCACTTTAAATATATAATAAATAATTGAAAATTGAAAATTGAAAATGGAAAATGAAATCATAGGCACGCTATCTGCCTCAAAAACACAGGAAACAAATATTTGAATGTATTTTGTATTTTTATTTATTTGCCATGGCAACAGCTTTTGATGCATCAGAGACGCCTTTACAGACTCTCATCGGCCGTGTTTTTACATCATTCTGATGAAGTTTGAAGAAAATCGAGTACAAACATATTGTTCGTTGTTCGTTCGTGTGTTAGTTCATTAGCCATTGTTAACAAAAGAGACCCTATTTTAAATAGTTACCATGTTTTATGATCTACAACCATTTTTAAATATTATTTTAATGATCTATAAGCATCTGTGAAATAATTATAAACAAATATATTAAAAATAAATACATATTAACTTAGTTTATGTATTTGTTTCTCATTCTAATTAAGTGAACTGAGCAGTATAGTGTCATACTTATAAGATTTTTTATTCTATCAGTGAGATTGTATATATGTATATAAATCATATAATTTTTCCTTAAAAGATTAAAAAAAGATTTTAATGCTCTTTAAGCACCTATACAAAATAATTATGTAAAAGTACACTGACAGTACATTATATATCAACTGATTCTATGGATTATTTTCATTCTTATACACTGAGAATGAGCTAAATAGCATTATTGTTCAAACGATTCCTTATCTTATGAGGACCTCTAGTGTTCATCCCTGGTACTAGAGCTTTAATCTGACAATTTATATGACACTTTTAATGTTTTTGGGGCCTCTGAGCACGATAACATTTTGAAACTACACATATTTCCTAAGAATTTCTTGTTCTTTATATGTAAAAAGTTTTGATGAGTTAGAATAATGCAATTTAAAGATATATGGAAATAACTCTCCATCTTTTTTACTGTTACTTTCATAAATCACCACATCAACACCGTTCAAGATATCCCAAAGCCGTTCACATTTTAACATCTTCAGTATCTTGGCATCATGTTGACAAAGTTTGGTGTGCACTGTCTGATTCTGCTATGAGTGATATGAATTTATTCAGCTATATTTTTCCAAAAATCCACATTCAAATCAAAATAGCTGACTTCCTGTTGGTTGTAGCTAATGGGTGTAAATTTTTTGCAAGAAAAAATCTGGTGATCAAAAAATATTAGGCTTTAGTTAAGATCTGTTAGTTTTATGGACAGTTAGAATGTTTTGTATATGCAGACAAGGGCTTTATGATGGGCCTGATTTGAATTTAGAAAAAAAAAATATTTCTTAAACATGTTTGAAGTTCTTAATAGATTTCACTGTTGCACATTTAGTCTTTTTATTTTTTTACAGTAATGTGCTTTTTGCAGTTTGTTTACATGGTGTACATTGGATGCACATATTTATGACTTCTTGTTACAGTATTCATTTAAAATAAAAGTTGTTTAAAATAAACAACTGTGTGCACCCTATTATTAATGTAGATGTGTATTTCAGTAATAAACTTAAGTAGGGGAGTTTTAAGTTACCAGGATTTATATCAAAATAGTGATCCCATGTCTGCAAAACTAACATTTTAAATGAAATATTGATAGCTAATCGATATCGAATCGAATATAATCGAATCGAAACCATAAAAATAACAATCGAATCGAATTGCCAAATTGGTCACAATACCCAGCCCTAATTCACATCCTAATGAATAAACAACCAAGAGTTTAAATATTCCCTTCTATCTCCTCCACTCTGACTCTCTCTTTCCACCCATCCCCCCTCCCCACTCTCACCCTAACACTCAACAAACACACACCCACTTACCACGCACACACATAAGTGCAGAGCAGAGAGGGATCAGATTTGTTTTTTTAATTTTCATTAATTCATAGATCTTTGTATAATTATGAAATGAACGGTGTCTGATCAGAATGACTAGTAGTCTGTATGAAAAAAGTTTCAAAGACTTTGGATGCTGCACTTTAAAGATATAATAAAATTACGGCTATCTTGTTTTACTCCGATTTCAATCAATCACCACATCAACACCGTTCAAGATATCCTAAATCTGCTCGCAATTTAGAATCTTCAGAATGTTGGCAACATGTCAAAAAAGTTTGGTGTGAATTGTTTGGTTTTCCTGAGAGAAGTATATAAAATTCCACAGCCTGATTTTTCCAAATATCCACATTCAAATCAAAATAGCCGACTTCCTGTTGATCGTAGCTAATGGGTGTAAATTAGAAATGTTTCTGGCTTGATGAGATCAATATATGTACCGAGTTTGGTGACTGTAGGACAAACTAAACCCCCAACTTTTGTCAAAAGGTGGCGCTATGGAGCGCCTGCTCCACGCCCATTTATGGGCTTTTATCAGTGTCTAAATATCATTAATACAGATGTGTGTGTGAAGTTTCATGAAATTCTGAGTATTTTAAGTGGCTTCAAAACACAAAAAGCTAAAGTTAAAGTTTGACACGTTGCCATGGCAACATGATAAAAGTTATCGATAAGGCAATTCACAGATTCTCATTGGCCGTGTTTCAACATTATTGAGATGAAGTTTGAAGCAAATTGAGTAAAATTAAGAGGTTGATTTAAAAGCATTTAGAAAACGTTGCGCTTTGTGTTGCCAGTTGGTGGCGCTATAACTTTGACTCCTAATAGTCACATCTCTGTGATCGGCATCATAAGATGAACAAACTGCTGATGTTTGGTCAAAATCAGACAAAGTGTGTTAAAGTAATTAGACACTTCCTGTTTCTCATTTCTCGCCATAACTTTGTCGCCCCGCCACGGCCAAACCGTTCGAGATATCAAAAATCCCCTGGCAATTTTGCGTCCCCAATGTCTTGAGATCATGCTGACCGAGTTTGGTGGCCATCGGTTGGAAGGTCTAGGAGGAGTATTTCAAATTCCATTGCATGCGCTTTTTAGACATCCCTGAATAGCTGACTTCCTGTTTGGTGAAGCACGGACTGTGAGCACGGAAGTTGGTCGGCCCGATGAGGTCTATATGTGTATGAATTTTGGTGACTGTAGATCAATTGGTGTGCGCTCCAGAGTCCCTCAAAAGTCGCAATTTTTAACGCTGTGCCACGCCCCCCCCAGGTGACCCCCCCATGTCAAAGTCTGTCCGGCCCTGATGGCCGCAGGTTCCAATGTGTGTGCAAATTTTCAAGAGTTTTCGTGTATGTTAAGGGCCCCAAAATCACCCAAAACATTGAAAAAAAAATAATAATAATAATAATCCTTAGAAAAACAATAGGGCCTTCGCCCTTTTGGGCTCGGGCCCTAATAAGAACCCTTAGAAGAACAATAGGGCCTTCGCCCTTTTGGGCTCGGGCCCTAACAAGTACATGAACCTTCTACCTAGCCTAACCATAACCTAAGTCTACTAATCCTCTAAGGAGTGTTAGTTGGCATGTAGTTGGAAAGTGTAAGCTTATAGTTAATAGACTAAGGGGACCATCAAAATAAAAGATAATGTAAAAAATAAATGTAATATGATATAGTCCATCATAAATTAGGTAGATTAAATATGCGTCCATTGTGTGTTATAAATAATCATAATTTTAAAAGTTATAACCTCAAATACTCAAGTGTTATAATGTTTTATAATTGTTGTGATGGGTATTCATGAAATGATATAACATATTATGAGGTTTATTATAATGCATTAGAAATACCCTCATAATGTATTATAAATAGGGGCTTCATAGAAAGTGTTACCTAAGGTTTTTTATAATTTATTATGCATTCATTATAATGCCTTAAGAATACCCTTATAATGCATTATTAATACATGAACCCACAAATATTTTTAACAAATATAAATAAATGTACTAATGTACCTTTTAATAATATATGAATACTTTTTTTAGCTTAATATTAATTAACATTAATAAATGCTATTTAATTATTGTTCATGTCAACTAATATAGTTAATGTTAACAAATTAAACTGGATGGCAAAATTTTAAATATTGTGTGTATGTGTCTGTGTGTTGATTTTAATTAACCCTTTCAATTCTGTAAACTTTAAATCCAAACTGGCAGAGGGTTACTGTGAATGCATTTGCCAACTGGGCACCGTTTTCCTGATGCTATCGGGATGGCGACTGCACAGACGGCGAGGGCCCGGTCATCGCTGCTTGCAGCTTTAATTTTTTATTTTTTTTTGTTAACCTTCCGGGCACTTAAAGGGGTCTTAACATACTCAAAAACTCTTGAAAATTTGCACACATGTCGGAATCTGCGGCCATCAGGACGTCACAGAGGCTGGTACCGGGGCGTGGCAAGGGGACTCTACAGCGCCCCCTGGAATTTTGAGGGCCATATGGCACACATACTTGAACGTACACATATGAAACTCGGTACACATATAGAACTCATTGAGCTGAACAACTTTTGTACTCTATGTCATTTTCTCAACGCAACAGGAAGTGAGATATTTAGGGCTGTGTAAAAAGCGCATGCTCTGGAATTTAACGTACTCCTCCCAGGGTTTCCATACGATTGTCACCAAACTCGGTCAGCATGATCTCAAGACATTGGGGACGCTAAATTGCGAGGGGATTTTTGATATCTCGAACGGTTTGGCCGTGGCAAGGCGACAAAGTTATGGTGAGAAATGAGAAACAGGAAGTGTCTAATAACTGTTGCACACATTGCCTGATTCTGATGAAACTTCACCAGATTGTTCGTTGTATGATGCCGATTCCATAAATTTGACTATTATGAGTCAAAGTTATAGCGCCACCAACTGGCAGCAGGAAGCGTGTCATTTTCAAAATGCTTTGAAATCAGCCTCTTAATTTTACTTGATTTTCTTTAAACTTCATCAAAATCATGTCAAAACACGGCCGATAAGAATATGTAAAGGGGTCGTTGATAAATCAAATGCTGTTGCCATGGCAACGTCTCAAACTTTAAAATTAGATTCCTGTCTTTTCGAGGCAGATAACATGCTAAGAATTTCATGAAACTCAACACACACATCCATATTAATGATAGTTAGACACTGGCAAAAGGTCATAAATGGGCGTGGAGCAGGCACTCTATAGCGCCATCTTTTGACAAAAGTTGGGGGCTTAGTTTTTTCTACAGTCACCAAACTCTGTACATATATTGTTCTCATCAATCTGGACAACTTTCTAAATTAAACTCATTGGCTAAGACCAACAGGAAGCCGGCTATTTCCATTTGAATGTGTTTTTTTTTTTAAAAATCAGGCTGTAAACAAATTCACACTCCTTCTAAGAACAACCAGCTATTCACACCAAACTTTTTTAACATGAAGAGAAGATTCTGAAGATATTAAATTGCGAGCGGATTTTGGATATCTTGAAAAGTGTTGACGTGGTGATTTTTTAAAGATGTAGTAAAAAACATAACCGTAATTTTTTTTATATCTTTAAAGTGCAGTATCCAAACTCTTTACAACTTTTTTCACACAGAGATCTAATCATTCTGAGCAAGTGCTGTTAATATAAATGTTATACAGGCTTCAATGAATTAATGAAAATTTAAAAAAAAATCAGAAACCTGCTGTCACTCAGCAGGCTGAATGTCTCTATGTATGTGTGTGCGTTCAGTCAGGCTGAGAGAAGCTCAGAGCAGGGGGGAGGGGAGAGAAGGAGAGAGAGCTGTGACCCATGCTGCAGACCATCTTTGAGGATGGAATGCACATATATGTTGTTTAATAACATAAATATGTCTGATCTTTGAGAGTCTGATATTTTGAGAAAATATAAAGGGTCACTAAAAGTCTTTCATTGTTTGTATTTTGCAGTTGATGTTTTTATTTATTTTTTACTGATCTGTACCATGAACTTGTCCTATTCAGTCACATAGCAAAAGATTAAGAAAAATACAACTTTTAAGCATGAGTGATTTATCTTCATTGTAGACAAAATTTTTATAGTGTTATTTATTGAATATAAAATTATAATAATTAAAAATTTCAAGACAAACTTTGACAACAAAACAAACTTTGCTGTTATCTGTTCAAAACATCTGAAAATTATACCATTTTAAGATGAGTTATATATATATATATATATATATATATATCGCCCCATTACAATACTAAACTTGATTTTTAAAGATATTTTGAAAGAAAGAAGCGTTTATAGAGCACTTTGTGTATTGCTGTACACCCACATGAACTGTGTTCATGTTCATGTTAATTCACAGTACATAAACTAATGTTAAAATATACTATTTTACCATTAAACAATATATGAATACTTTTTTTTAGCTTAATATTAATTAACATTAATAAATACTATTTAATTATTGTTCATGTTAACTAATATAGTTAATGTTAACAAATGAAACTGGTTGGCAATTTTATATATTGTGTGTATGTGTCTGTGTGTTGATTTTAAAGTTTAACCCTTTCAATTCAGTAAACTTTAAATCCAAACTGGCTGAGGGTTACTGTGAATGCATGTGCCAACTGGGCACCGTTTTCCTAATTGATTCTTTCTTAGTTATGTAGCGCTTAAAAGTGATGTCTTATAACAGGAGTCACCTGCAAAGCAATATCCACACACAAATTGTACAGATAGGTAACGATGACATTTAAGCAGAAGTGGTGGACGTAAAGCAAGCAATAATAACATTTTGTTATCATCATGAATTACATGATCTTATCATCATAATCAGAATATAGGGAAAATGTTCCCTATATTGTGAACGGCTTTGGGATATCTTGAACGGCGTTGATGTGGTGATTTATGAAAGTAACAATAAAAAAGATGAAGAGTTATTTTCATATATCTTTAAATTGCATTATTCTAACTCATCAAAACTTTTTACATATAAAGAACAAGAAATTCTTAGGAAATACGTATAGTTTCAAAATGTTATCATGCTCAGAGGCCCCAAAAACATTAAAAGTGTCATATAAATTTGTCAGATTAAAGCTCTAATACCAGGGATGAACACTAGAGGTCCTCATAAGATAAGGAATCGTTTGACCTCTAATGCTATTTAGCTCATTGTCAGTGTATAAGAATTATAATATAATCCATAGAATCAGTTGATATGTACTGTACTGTCAGTGTACTTTTACATAATTATTTTGTATAGGTGCTTAAAGAGCATTAAAATCTTTTTTTTTATCTTTTAAGGAAAAATTATATGATTTAAATACATATATACACTCTCACTGATAGAACAAAAAATCTTATAAGTATGACACTATACTGCTCAGTTCACTTAACCCTTAAAGACCTAGAACATTTTTGGGGCACCTGAGGCACCTGTATATTTTTTTGTTTTTTCAGACCTATTCTAGCAGTCAGCATCAATTGTCATATATCATTATAAACATAAGAACTTGAACTTTATGTCTAGCTAATTTAAAATTACAAATTTCCTTTTGTTTTCTCTAAAAATTAGTGAATTTCCAGAATTTTAGGAAAAAACGCTACCAACAATTGGGTGTTTTTTTACTGTGTACTCAAACAAAAACTCCTGAAGTTTAGATTTTTTTCTTTAAAAATTTGTATTTAGGTGTTTTACACTTCCAAATAAAATTTTGTCTATATATAACATTCCCCAAGCAAGTTATAGCCAATTATTACAATATTATTTAGGTGCTTTTCAGTGAAAAACAGGCCCATTTCGTTTATTGACAATATAGATCTGTCCAAAAACGTTTCAGGAGTAAAGTCATTGCAGAAACAGTGTTAAATAATAGCAAAACACAGTAAAAAATAATTTACTATTTCATAAATATATTCTTAATCCAAAAGATGAACAATAAACACAAATAGTGTAGAAAGTAGCACAAGAAAAAATGCACAAACTGTCTTGTGCAACAAAAAAATAAATAAACAATCCAAATTATTCACAAACTACACACAAAATGAGAGAGAAATATACAGAGTGCAACCGAAAAAATAGTACAAATAATCTTTAAAAACTATATAATAATTAGTTACATAATATAACAACCAAATAGATGGATCTGCTGGCTGTAGTCTGCGTCGGAATCTATTTTACCGGGACATCGCCTAGTGACCGAAAACCCACATTCCAGTGCTTTATCCGATATCTACTGTTGTTTCATCCTTGTTTTTGGTTTGTTTTATGTCAAAGGGCTCTGTCGTGAGTATTTCTGTACATTTTCAAAGAATGCTGTCATGCAAATGTGTTATTTTGCGTTTGTTTTCATGCACGCAAGACGCACTTTGCTTTCACTTTGCGTCTGTTCAGATCTGCAAAGAAACATACTAATCGGTGGTTCAAAAGACCAAAACCTATGTTTATTGGTTGAATAGATGACAGTTTGAACGAATCGGGGCACAGGGGTGGGACTAAGCATCAACAATCGTTCCTGTTTGGCTCAGAGGACCAAAACGTGTTGATTTCATCTGACGAATCAGTGCTGAGGAAATGTGATGACGTAATCACGCTTACTACGGAGCCTCTGAATATCCAAATGAGACAAATGCGATATCACTGAAAAGAGCAGACTCTGTACTTTACGAGACTTTTTAAAGCATTCAAATTGGATTAGCGGTTCAAAAGTTATTAAACATTTAAGACCAATAGTTATTTTTAGCCGCCGGCGGCTGTCTCGGTCTTTGAGGGTTAATTAGAATGAGAAACAAATACAAAAAGGCCAAAAAAAATCAACTAAGTTAATATGTATTTATTTTTAATATATTGTTTATAATTATTTCACAGATGCTTATAGATTATTAAAATAATATTTAAAAATGCTTGTAGACCATAAAACAAGGTAACTATTTAAAATAGGGTCTCTTTTGTTAACAATGGTTAATGAACTAACAAACACGAACAAACAACGAACAATATATTTGTACTCGATTTTCTTCAAACTTCATCAGAATAATGTAAAAGCCCTGATGCATCAAATGCTGTTGCCATGGCAAATAAATAAAAATAAAAAATACATTCAAATATTTGTTTCCTGTGATATTTAAGGCAGATAGCGTGCTTAGAATTTCATTTTCCATTTTCAATTTTCAATAATTTATTATATATTTAAAGTGCAGCATCCTAACTCTTTGAAACTTTTTTCATACAAATAACTATTCATTCTGATCAAACACAGTTCATTTCATAATTATACAAAACTCCACGAATGAAAGAAAATAAAAAAACATATCTGATCTCACTCTTCTCTGCACTCTATGTGTGTGTTTGTGTGGTAAGTGGCTGAGTGTAAGGAGGGGGGATGGGTGGTAAGAGAAAGAGTCAGAGAGGAGGAGAAACAGTTAGGGTTAGTCCAAAGGGTTACTGTGAATGCATGTGCCAACTGGGCACCGTTTTCCTGATGCTATCGGGATGGCGACTGCACAGACGGCGTGGGCCCGGTCATCGCTGCTTGCAGCTTTAATTTTGTTTATTCTAATATTGATTCAATGGAAAGATTTAGAATCAACACCATTGTTGATTTACTGACACTACCATTGATACATTTTTCTTCATTTCAATAGTGCTTATACATTAGTGACATGGAATCAATGACAATAGCCTGAAGGATCTGAGGATCCTCAAATGCAAACTTTGTGTGTTTAACTTTAAGAGAGCAACTATACATTTGTGTTGGGTTATTAACTACTGTATTATAACTATGTATAATTTATTCATTTTATTATTCCATTTTTAAATAATTATATATAATATACATTATATTATTATATAGATATATTATTATATAGATATAATAAACATTAGTCATTTTTATATCCATTTAATTGCTTCATTAATTGATTTTTCCTTTTTTATGTTTTATTATACATTTTTTCCATTGTTGTTCAGTCTTATGACTGTGTGGTTTCAAGGGCTGTTTGTCTTCATGAATAAGAGATACAAGGGTGTTTATGAAGACCCAAGGTTTCTGGGATGTTGTTGTGAATCAGTTTGGTACAACACTACTTGTAGGATTTGTGTTCTTCAGATGAAGTCTGAGCATTGAGATATATGCAACTAAGACTATTCAATAAACTCCTTTTTAACATCATCAATTCATCAATTCTTCTCCTGCTTCTGCTCTTCACTTTCACTGTTTTTTCCTCAGACAACTTCTTGGCTGACAGTAGACTGTTAATAGTGTTTTGGGTATTTTGGGTAACAGACAAAACCTCATTATAACTGGGTTTAGGTATTAGACTACTCTGCTGACGAATTGTTCTGCTACTGCACTGTAAAAAACAACCTATAGAATCTACTCAATAAAATGGGGTAAACTGGTGTAACAATTTGCACTCAGTTTGTTTGGGTAGATTCTATCCTATATATCTGAGTAAAGAATACCTGAATTTAAGAATCTACTCAATAAAATGGGGTAAACTGAGGAAACAATTTACACAGTTTGTTTGGGTAGATTCTATCCTATATATCTGAGTAAAGAATACCTGAATTTATCAGCTAAGAAAAAAAAAAAAGTAGGTAAAGTCTACACAGCAAAAAGCTCAGTATTAAATGAACTCTCCCGGGAGTTTATTTGAGTCCATACTCAGTGTCAAAATTAACACTGAAGCAGTGTCAAAGCTAATCAGGTAATTAAGTGATTCATTGAGTGGTGATTGAAAATTATTGAAGACACCAAAATTTTTATGTCACCATTATAGTGGTCAGTGTTAGCATTAGTTGGGCTCTTGACCTGTAGCTCTTTAGCATTAAGTTTTGTTTAGCTGTTTAGTTAAACCAGCCAGACAAGCTAAAGAGCAAAAGTCATGCAGTGGTGGTAATTCTGGTTTAAAATAAGCTTAATTTGAGCCACTGAAATCTTTAGAGTGCAGTCTTCCAGTTCTATATCCTTTATTCATTACAACTGCTTTGGGGTTTCACAGCAGCAAAAATAATAAAGCCTTTTTTTTTTTTTCTTTTTTGATTGGCCTTTTTACAAGCTCCTCTGATCAAATTTTTTTAAAAGTTGCTCTCTTAGGCACACACTGACATCAGGAATCAGCATATGAATCTCAACAATGGTGACAAACAGCATATTCAGAAACAGATCAACTGTAAACATCACGGAAATCATCAGCTCATAATTTATTCATGCCGCAATGCATGATGGGAGACACGGATGAGTTTTGATTGGCTACAACATACGTTTTTGATGGTCACCATTGTTGTGATTCTCATGCTGATTGTTGATGTCTGTGTGTCTATTTCTAAAGTATGTGCATATTTTTGTCAAAATAAGCTTCAAAAACACCTCTCTGATTAATCCAGCGTAATTAATAAATAAAATATAACTCTGTTATTCAGGTCATTACATTATGACTTTGTCAAAGCATGTTCAACATCACATAATCTAATTTCTTCTGGTTTGTCTGATCGTTATAACTCAATTAGAGCACCCAAACAAAACCTAATGTTAAGAAGTTAATGGTAAAGAGCTAAACTAATGCTAACACTGACCTCTATAATGGTGACTTACAAAATTAGATTTTCTCCTTTTGGTGATTCTGCTTTTTAACATCAGGTCTTTAATAATGGTCAATCACCACTCAATGAATAACTTAATTACCTCAATAACTCTAACACTGCTTCAGTGTTCATTTTAATACGCTTGAGTATGGACTCAAACTATTGGGAGAGTTCATTTAATACTGGGCTTTTTGCTGTGAAGGCTTTACCTACTTTTTTTAGTTTGTCTTAGCTGATCAATTCAGGTATTGTTTACTCAGATATATAGGATAGAATCTACCCAAACAAACTGTGCAAATTGTTACATCAGTTTACCCCATTTTATTGAGTAGATTCTATAGGTTGTTTTTTACAGTGTGGAAAAACTGATATTTTCTGACGGGATCTGGCGTCTGGGGCTGGATTTGAATTGTCTAGGCATTGTGACAGTGAACCAACAAGCCTATAAGATTGATTCAACAATATTCTCATTACTTATTTTTGTTTATTTCAATAGCAGTGATGTAAAATCAATCATACTGTAACACTGATTCAATTAATTAATTTGTGTTTTGTCACAATCTTCATTGTTTCAACATTTATAGCAGGGGCATAGTAATGACATCTCTTCAAAATGTTGATTTAATGGCATTTTCATTTTTTTTAATTGTTGTTGAATTGTCACCGTTATATTCAACATTAATTCAGGGTGCAAAAGTTCTATTGTACCAAGATTACTTTGTAACAATAGTGCAATGCAGTTAGAACATTGACACATCAACACTGACTCAACATTGTTTCAACGATTGTTTGCTATATCTAATTAATCACATACATACATTATGAATCTAATAATTAGAATTGGTTTACTTATTGCAAATGTAATAAAATGGTTATGTTTACCTTTTATGCACTTTTGAGGATCCAAAATCCCCTAGATTGATGTAGCCATCTTCAGTCAGAAAAAGATTCTACAATGACAACAGAAATCTAATCAATTATACACATCCAGTTTGGTAAAAAAAAAAAAACTTTAATTATCAGTGTTTACCTGAGGATTGATATCTCCGTGAAAAATATTCCTCCTCTCATTATGAATATACTGCAGTGCCAAACAAATCTGAACAAACCAGTCAAGAATCTGCACACAGATGATACATGTGGAAAAAGAAAAAAAGTATCACTTTATACTCTTAAAAAGATGCATCTTTGCTCTCACGCTCTTATATATTAGTCGATAAGCCACGTTTAGCTAGAGCTTGGTTACAGTGCTGTTGTCTGTTTTTAACAGGCTACTGCCATCTAGTAGTAACAGGTTAAAAAAGGTAAAAAAAAAAACGAAAAAAACAACAACAAGCTTCTCAGAATCCAAATGAATCAAATAGATTTGACTAAGAAACTAGAAAACTCTCAATGCTTGAGGTGTTACATTTAAGTTATATGGCATGAATCAGCATATGAGCCAAACTTCCACCATAGGTGTTTAACCATGGTTTTAGAATGGGAGGAAATTTTCTTTTGGGTAACAATTTGTATTAAGGTATATAGTCCAGATGACAGCACACATCTGAGAGCCATATGTGGCCTGGCACAACATGGAAAATGTTAAAATTTGACTTTTATTTGGTAAAACAAAATGTGTGGCAGGTTAACTGAAGCCTACATCTCAGCCAATTCAACAATGCTATCGGTTGTTATGTGTCTTCCCTAATTCCGATTGGTGGATTACTGAAATTGGGTTTATTTTATTTTTTTACTTTATGTATAAATAGATTCCTCCTGAAATCAAGGGTCCACACTCCAGCCCAGTAAGTGGCAGGAATGCACCTATCGTATGTTTGCCAACCACCGTAAAAAGTCAATAGGCCATATTGAATTTTCATAGACACTTCTGATTTTGCTTAACACCAAGAGCCATGAGAAATACAAATATTACCAACTGGGCCAGTGGCATTTGAAATTTAGGTATGTTTTGGTCCAGTGAGTGAATGAATGAATGAATGAATGAATGAATGAATGAATGAAATACACTAACCTGTAGACTACTGTTCACTGTGTTAATCTTTAGAGACTATTTCCCTTTTGTCAATATGCGCCTTATTCTACACACCGTAGCATGACAGAACATTGGACCAAAAAATAAAAAATAAAAAGTAAGCGGCGTCTTCCCCTTATGTTTTATTTTCTGTTTTGAAAGTTTTTCTTTTGGTTATGGATGAACCAACCATCCTCGTCGTCCTTTTGAGGACCACACTAAAGTCTTTGTATTCATCGTCAGCCTCACACAACTGTCTCTGCTCATTCTATCATGCTGGACTTAATGCTGCCACACAAGCACAGTTGTCCAGGGATGGTCCTCAAGAAAGAATTGGCACCTTCATTGAATGGGTGCTGGTGTTCTTTAGTGTCCTGGAGTTGGGGGTGAAACTTTTGAACCAGATGAAGGAAGGTCTGGTAAGTTTGCTGGCTAGTCAAGCACACCAACACCATGGTCATTTAACCAACTTTTGATGCTATTATCAGCGAGAGTAGGTGCCAAATCCTACTTTAAAATAAAATCAGCATCTTTAAGAAGCTGGTCAGCAGAAGAGAGCATGAAGTGCTCTAAAACTTCTTGGTAAACGGGTGCAGTGACTTTGGTTTTGGAAAAACACAGTGGATCAACACCAGCAGAAGTCATTGCAACCAAAAACTTAACACTAGACTTCAAGCAACTTGGGCTATGAGCTTCTCCACCCTTCCTCCAGACTCTAGGTCCTTGATCTGTGGTTCAGGAATGGCTTAACATAAGGAATACAACAACTGGCTCTTGATGTCTTGACCCCAGCCTCAGTCCATGTGAAGTTCACCCATATTCTTGAATCGACTAGCTTGACAAGCCTCTCAAAGCTGCTGTTCTCTCTTGGATGGTTGTGCAACTTTTTCTTCCACACTTTTTCTTTCCACTTAGGTTTCTGTTAACATGCTTGGATACAGCACTCTGTGAACTGCCAGCTTCTTTGGCAATGAATGTTTGTGGCTTACCCTCCTTGTGAAGGGTGTCACTGATTGTCAACTGTCAGATCAGCAGTATTCCCTATGATTGTGTAGCCTAGTGAACCAAACTGAAAAACCATTTTGAAGACTCAGAAAACTTATGTGGGTGTTTTGAGCTGAATAGGCTGTCACTATATTCTAATTGGTTGAGATATCAATTTTTGATAATAAAAGCATTTAAAAATAGAGGTCCTGGCTTTTTTCACCACCAGATGGGCTCTTACACCACATAGGCTCATGTCATGTCATGTCACCACGAACTTTGCCAGTTTGGATTACTCTATGTACATTTTAAAGCAAATTTCCTGATTAAACATTAATGCACATTGTGATAAACAGTGCTGTTTGATTTTATATATATATGGTGTATATATATATATATATATATATATATATATATATATTTTTTTTTTTTTTTTTTTTTTGGAATATTATCACTTTTTCCCTTAAAAAATGATTGAATTTGAGATTTGGGGATAATATAGCATAATGAGAGATTTATAAGCAATTGTTTGGAGTCCGGTCATTTTTGACTGAGAAGACCACAAGTTGGACTAGCTTAAATAAAAACTCACAAAGATGATACATTCTAAACAAAATTCTGAGAAGTACGTATACACTGTGTGAACAAAGTCAAGAAGTTTGAGTACAATGCGATAATGCTAACTAGTATTTTTGGGAAAAGGAAAATATTTTTGGGTCAATTCGATCTGAACACAACCAGAGGGTTAATATCGATGAACTCCATTCTGCTCTCTGTTGTTTTGTTGCTGTGTTTCTTAGACTTGATACTGCACTGTTCACATGCTGTGTGCGTGGTATCGACATTTAGTACAAGACTGGGCCAGTACAAGTACAAGAGGGCAGTATTGGGCCCCATACCGATACTGGAAAATAAAATGTATTCAAATGCACATGCAATAAAATCAGCCCCAAAATATCTGTCTCTGCACTTTTTCATTGCTAATCTTTCACTTTAGTCAATTCTGGCAGTAGTTTTAAATACCAATTTTAAAATGAACGTATCAACATTATGTATGTCTACATAAGAAACTCACCTGATGCTCTTCAAAGCCTTGCCCTTTTTGTGCTTTCATCCTCTCATTAAGATCTCCTCCTGCACAATACTCCATCACAATATAAAAGAGTTCAGCTTCTTTATCTAAATAAGAACATATTCAGACAAACATTAATTCAACTAATAATACATGTAATTATAGTGTAACAGCTTCATTTCACAGTCAGTAATTAAAGAGATACTTTACTTTGTGTTCATTTTGTAATCCTTCTTTAATCTAACAGAAACACTTTCACTTGGAGCAAATGAAATGAAGGAAATTTACTTTCGTCTGCTCAAATTTTTAAACAAACACACCTTCAAATGATTCCACATAAGAAACAATATATCCACGGTTTATTTTATTTAAGATCTTGAATTCCTTGTGGACTTTTTCCAGTTCCTTCCTCTGAAGGGAAAGTTGAAGGGGGAAAAAGCAAAAGAAGAGAAAAATGGCAACCTTCATAGCTTTTTAATAGCAAACTAAATATGTAATGAATATGGTAAATGATTAAGTAAATTCCTGATTTAGTAAATGCTTAATTGTACTTACATCTCTTGAATTCAGCTGTTTGACCACATAGTGATCTCCATCTATGTCTGTGACCAGAAACACTTTTCCTGAAGCCCCATGTCCAAGTTCTTTCAGCATGGTGTATCCATGTTTATCTAACATTCCTATAATCAAAATATAAAGTAATTGCTACAAAATACATTGACCACTAGAGGGCTCTTAAACATTTTGCGAAGCAATAGGTTCAGTTGATTCAAAATGTCTATTTATAAGCATATGAAACCCCATATGGTGATGCAACTAAAAATCACTTTAAACAAGCATAAAAACACCTTTTACAAAAATGACAAATGTTTGACATTATTTTAATATTTGATTTAAAACTGGTTTTGATGTTTGCCACTTCGATAAGGGGTCTGCTATCAATATACTGTCATTCAACATTAATTTGGATTATAAAGATAATGTAACAAGGAGGGCAGTGAGAGGCGGATCCAAATGCAAAGCTTTATTTGGGAGAAGAAGTAGTCACTACAGGCGGCGTCAGAGATGGCGAACAATAACAAATGAAGATAATCCAAGGGGTAATCCGTGAAACACAGGCAGAAGGTCAAAATCCAGATGAGCAGTCCAAAGAGTGAAATAACAACAAAACTATGAAACTAGGAGAAACTATGACTAAGTAACTGAACAGAACTGGAACCAGGCGAGGAAACAAGGAAACTATGAAACAAGATAAACGCTAGGATAAATGCTAACACGAAACAATGATCCATACAGACAGAGGAGGAAGGGAGGCCTTTATACAAAACACTAGGGGTCACATGACAGAAACAACCAATGGGAGACAGACACATGGAATGAAGGAACATGACACGGAAGGACAAAGCACGGTGGGTTGAGTAACATCAAACAGTCCACATTGGAGTACCCTCTAGTGGGGCTGCCGGGCACTCCGTAACGTAGGCCCTCCTTCGTTCCCTTGCTCCACCTCTGCCACCCCCCCCCCCCCCCCCCAAGGAGCGGCTTCCAGACGCTCCCAAAAGTCTTAGAAAAAAACCTGGGGGGCGGTGGAGGGGGGGTGGCAGAGGTGGAGCAAGGGAACGAAGGAGGGCCAGGTCCCTGTGGTGGTGGAGGACCTAGAGGCTGAGGCAGGACCGGCAGATCAGGGGGAACTGAGGCCTCCGCAGCAGGACATGTGGGAGCGAGGGTACCCAAGGCGGAGCAGACGACCACCTGGGCGGAGCAGACGGAACAGGAGCCCACTAGGGCGGAGAAGACGGAGCAGGAGCCCACCAGGGCGGAGCAGGAACCCACCATGGCAGAGCAGACAGAGCAGGAGCCCACCAAGGCGGAGCAGACGGAGCAGGAGCCCACCAGGGCAGAACACGAGGCGCAGAAGCCCTCCAGGGTGGAACAGGAGGCGCAGAAGCCCTCCAGGGCAGAACAGGAGGCGCAGGAGCCCTTCAGGGCGGAACAGGAGGCGCAGGAGCCCTCCAGGGCGGAACAGGAGGCGCAGGGGCCCTTCAGGGCGGAACAGGAGGCGCAGAGGCCCTCCAGGACTGAACAGGAGGCGCAGGAGCCCTCCAGGACTGAACAGGGAGCCGCGTCATGGACTGGGACCTGGGTAGAGCAGGGATAGAGGAAGCAGACAGAACAAGGAGAGAAGCAGAGAGTTCATAGGGGAACGCCGCCTCATTAGGAGGTTCTAAAGCGGGTGCTGACACCTCTGGAGGCAATGGCGCAGCTTCTCGAAGCGGTGATATGTCTGGAAGGCTGGGAGGAACCAGCGGAGACTCTGGAAGGCTGGTCTGAACCAACGGAGACTCTGGAAGGCTGGGTGGAACCAGTGGAGACTCTTGACCTGCCTCGGCCTGTAAAGCCGGGTCCTGGCTTGACTCAGGAGGTGAGGTCGGGTCCTGGCTTGACTCAGGAGGTGAGGTCGGGTCCTGGCTTGACTCAGGAGGTGAGGTCGGGTCCTGGCTTGACTCAGGAACCGCAGCAAAGATGGGACTTGACCTTGCGGGAGCAGCAGCTGGAAAGGCCCTGACAGATGCAGACTCAGGATCAGCAGACAAGATGTGAGCAGGCTGTGGCTTGGCTGACGTGTGTTTAGGGAGACCAGCTGCACGTGCAGACATCAGCGGTGTATCTCTCATGCTAGATACCAGGCGGGGATGGTTGGATGTAATGTTAGTGAGCGTTGTTCTGGTAGCTTTAGCAGATGCTGGCTTGGCAGATGCTGTGATGTAAGGTGCCTGTGGCTTGACAGACATAGCGTGATCTGGTTCTGGAGCAGCGGGCTCGGTGTAGGCTGGTGCTGGCATCAGGATTATGGCCTGGCGTGGGTCCGGCGTGACGGCCATCTTGTGCAGACGCTCTGGCGTGGCGGCCATCTTGACCGGGAACTCAGGAACGGAGGCCATTTTGTGAACGGGCTTTGGGACGGCGGCCATCTTGTGAACAGACTCGGGAAGGGCGGCCATCTTGTGAACAGACTCGGGAAGGGCGGCCATCTTGTGAACAGACTCGGGAAGGGCGGTATGATTAGGTTCCATGAATCTGATAGGTAGTATTAAACTAAAAGCTATACATTTTATAAAATTCTCTATCAAATTCCAGGATTTATTCTTATGCATTATGTACAGTGCATCTGAAAAGTATTCACGGTGCTTTACTTTTTTCATTTTGTTACAGCCTTATTCCAAAATGTAATCAATTCATTATTTTCCTTCAAATTCTACAAGCAATACCCAATAATGGCAATGTGAAAGAGATGTGTTTGAAATATTTGCAAATGTATAAAAAAATCACATGAGCATAAGTATTCACAGCCTTTGTCATGACACTCAAAATTGAGCTCAGGTGCATCCGGTTTCTGTAGACCTCCGAGGAGGACTTAATTGAACTAACAGATCTGGAAAAATTCTGCAGCATTGAAGGTCCCAATGAGCACAGTGGCTCCCATCAACCATTCATGGAAGAAGTCTGAAATCACCAGGACTCTTCCTAGAGCTGGCCTCCTGGCCAAACTGAGCAATTGATGGAGAAGGGCCTTGTCTAGAGTGGTCACTCTAGTTGAGCTCTATGATCATATTTACATGTTAAATGAACACTTAAGCAAAGTTAAAATTAATGAGATAATTAGTGATTAATTAAGTGATGATTGATCATTATTGAAGACAATTTAGAAAATCACAATTTCAAATATTATTTTGATGAAGGTGCACTATAATTCCATAAATGTACACCATAAATTCAGTAAATTTACGTAGTTCTTTGCTGGTTGTAATCTAAAGTCATCAATGACTGCTGAGTCTGTTAAAATATTAAATACACCAGACATAAGCTATACTCCCAAATAGAGAAATGCAACTGTAACTGAAATTAAAGCAACATAAATGGAAGCTTACATTTTATTTAAAAAAATATAGAAAAAAGTAAAATTAAATAAGCAGTTAACTCAAACGTTCCCAAGTGTCAGTGTTGTTAGTTAAGATGATCAAAAAGCGCTATTTCAAAATACTGCAGCATCACGGGATAATACACAATTTGTGATTCTTCTCTATATTGTTCTCTTTTCAGTTCCTCTTCTTTGCTTCGCTTCCTGCCTTGTACCCCTAAAAATTTATTACGACATGACGCAGAAAGTGTTTAATTTACTACGTTGACATGATTTCAAATTTTATGATTTTTCATTGATGTCAATTTTATTTTATTTTAACATTATTTTAATCACTACGATGATCGATCAGTACTGAAATTGTTAACTGTCAGCCATTATTTTGCTTATGGGTGTAAGAGTGCATGATTGTCACAAGATAATGCTCTTCCAAGAGAAACAAAAAAACATAAAAAATAAATATTTGCATGTCACCCCGTGACCCCTAAGTCATTTTGCACCCTAGGTGACTGCCTATTTCACAATTCTGTGAATGTTCATGACCGAATCAGACATTTCTGGAGAAATCTGAAAATGTGAGTCTGCCCCATCTCCCATTTATAAGGCTGTAACAACAAAATATGGTAAAAGTGAAGCACTGTGAATACTTACCAGATGCATTGTATGCACAGATGACGTGTATAGGGAAAATACATTAATTAGTAAAGATTAGTGCAATCAAGTAATTTGTGCTATGATAGATCATCTCCTGACTGCAGCCTCTCCCATTGCCATCAGATTGTGGTTTCTGAGGGATATTTGATGCTTCGTGCTTCTGACATATAAAGTAATGCTGCTTAAATTCAATATGAAATGAATACTCACTGCTCATACTAGAAGAAATCTCTCTGCTGTGATCTGAGGCACTGCTGTCATAACTGGCACTGGAGAGTCTGCGATTTTGAGCCATCTTTAGGGAAAACACAATAACAATTGCTTGAATCCATGACATATAACATTTGCGTTAAGATTGAGAGTGCGATTAGAGAGTACAGCTGACATCAGCTGTTACCACAATACATTAATGTTGAGAGACATCAAGGACTCAGCTTTGCCCGGGAGTAATACTCTCATGCACCTTGAAACTATGGTGGCCAAACTTCAAAGCGAAGTTAAAAATAGTGCGAGGATCTAGAAAGCAGATAATGAAGAAATAACATCAGACTGATCAGAATCACTGAAGGAGAATTTGTTTCGAAATTTCTCCACAACCTGTTGAATTTGGAAGAGAAGCAACTGCTTGACTGAGCCCATAGGTCACTCCAGCCAAAAGCCAAACCTGCTCAGCCACCCAGACCCTTCATTATTAGGGTTCACTTTTACCACATTCATAAGCAGTTTATCCAAACGGCATGCCAAAATGGAAAGCTGACCTACAAAAGAAAACCTGTCTTGCTCTTCCCCTGTCTTACAGCTAGCGAAGCCAAGAAAAGGTGAAGTGAAGTGCTCAAATACCTACGAAATGTTCAAGGAGCTCGATTCTGCTTTCGTCACCCTGCCAGGTAACAGAGTGCAGCTTTTTACGGATCCTCAGAAAGCGATGGAGTATGGAGTATGTAAAAAACACTCAGTTGACACGAACGGAACTGCAGACTCGCCTTAATAACTTTAGGTGGGAACTCCTTATGTTCCATTTGCTGTCTATTTGAGGACACTGTCCACCCAACAGTTTTGCAAGGTACTTTACCTCTGTGATGATCTGGAAGGATCACACTTTGTCTTGACCAGTGTGTTACTTTTTATATTTGCACTCCTCAAAATTGCTGTTGAATTTCGCCACCGGTGACCAGTATGCTAGTATTAATTATTAGGGGCCAAGCACCTATTGTATCCAGTAGAATTCCTATTCTTCTTCTTCTGCTCTTGAGTCTATGACAGCCCATAGAACAATTTGCGGAAAAGTTGTATAATTTGGCACACTGACAGAGGACAGTCTCAACATTAACTTTAGCAAATTTGGAGTCTTTAACACAAACTCTCTAGCACCACCACTTGTCCAGATTTTCAAAGTTAAAAGTCTCGAGTCTTTGCATTCAAGTCTCAAGTAAAGTCCCGAGTCAAGACGGGCTAGTCCAAGTCGAGTTGCTTAAAGTCCTCAACTTTACGCTTCAAGTCCTAAACAAGTTCAATAGTACTGTTTGCCCAAATTAGTGTCTCTGTATTAATTACTACAGTAAATTTAAAGTTAATAATAGTCTATAGGACAAATGTCTAATGTTTCCCTCCTTTAAATTGTCAGGTAATACCTTGAGAGTTTTGAGCAAGTACAAGTATCTCGGACATCTCATTACAGACCAGTTGAAGGATGACCTAAATATTTACAGGCAATGCTCAGGCGAACAGTTTGGTTCGCAAGTTTGGTGGTTGCACAGATAGAGTGAAAGTTGCTTTTTTCAGAGCATACTGCACTCCTCTCTACACTGCACACTTTTTGTCTAGTTACAGCAAAGCTAGCCTGCATAAACTCCAGGTAGCTTACAATGATGCTATCTATCTATCTATCTATCTATCTATCTTCAAACCTTATCTATCTATCTATCTATCTATCTATCTATCTATCTATCTATCTATCTATCTTCAAACCTTATCTATCTATCTATCTATCTATCTATCTATCTATCTATCTTCAAACCTTATCTATCTATCTATCTATCTATCTATCTATATGTTAAAATCATGCTAGCGACTTGCTAGTCGTGCTAAAATAATGCTAGCGACTTGCTAGTAATGCTAAAATCATGCTAGCGACTTGCTAGTCATGCTAAAATCATGCTAGCGACTTGCTAGTCATGCTAAATAATGCTAAAATCATGCTAGCGACTTGCTAGTAATGTTAAAATCATGCTAGGGACTTGCTAGTCATTGCTAAATAATGCTAAAATCATGCTAGCGACTTGCTAGTCATGCTAAAATCATGCTAGTGACTTACTAGTTGTGCTAAAATCATGCTAGCGACTTGCTAGTCATGCTAAAAATCATGCTAGCGACTTGCTAGTCATACTACAATCATGCTAACGACTTGCTAGTCTTGCTAAAATCATGCTAGTGACATGCTAGTCTTGTTAAAATTATGCTAGTGACTTGCTAGTTTTGCTAAAATTATGCTAGAAACTTGCTAGTCAAGCTAAAATAATGCTAGCGACTTGCTAGTAATGCTAAAATCATGCTAGCGACTTGCTAGTCATGCTAAAATCATGCTAGCGACTTGCTAGTCATGCTAAATAATGCTAAAATCATGCTAGCGACTTGCTAGTAATGTTAAAATCATGCTAGGGACTTGCTAGTCATTGCTAAATAATGCTAAAATCATGCTAGCGACTTGCTAGTCATGCTAAAATCATGCTAGTGACTTACTAGTTGTGCTAAAATCATGCTAGCGACTTGCTAGTCATACTACAATCATGCTAACGACTTGCTAGTCTTGTTAAAATCATGCTAGTGACATGCTAGTCTTGTTAAAATTATGCTAGTGACTTGCTAGTTTTGCTAAAATTATGCTAGAAACTTGCTAGTCAAGCTAAAATAATGCTAGCGACTTGCTAGTCATCTTAAAATAATGTTAAAATTGTGTTAGCAACTTGCTAATCATGCTAAAATAAGGTTAAAATCATGCTAGCAACTTGCTAGTCATGTTAAAATAATGCTAAAATCATGCTAGCGACTTGCTAGTCGTGCTAAAATCATGCTAGCGACTTGCTAGTCATGCTAAAATCATGCTAACGACTTCCTTGTAATGCTAAAATCATGCTACTGACTTGCTAGTCATGCTAAAAATCATGCTAGCGACTTGCTAGTCATACTACAATCATGTTAACGACTTGCTAGTCTTGCTAAAACCATGCTAGTCATGCTAAAATAATGTTACAATTATGCTAGCGACTTGCTAGTTGTTCTAAAATTATGCTGGTGACTTGCTAGTCATACTACAATCATGCTAAAAATCATGCTAGCGACTTACTAGTCATACTACAATCGTGCTAACGACTTGCTAGTCTTGCTTAAACCATGCTAGCGACTTGCTAGTCTTGCTAAAATCATGCTAGCGACTTGCTAGTCATGCTAAAATCATGCTAGCGGCTTGCTAGTCATGCTAGAATAATGCTAGCGACTTGCTAGTCATGCTAAAATAATGATAGCGACTTGCTAGTCCTGCTAGAATCATGCTAACGACTTGCTAGTTTTTCTAAAATATGCTAGCGACTTGCTAGTCATGCTAAAATAATGCTAAAATCATGTTAGCGACTTGCTAGTCATGCTAAAATCATGTTAGCGACTTGCTAGTCATGCTAAAATCATGCTAGCGACTTGCTAGTCGTGCTAAAAATCATGCTAGCGACTTTCTAGTCATACTACAATCATGCTAACGACTTGCTAGTCTTGCTAAAACCATGCTAGCGACTTGCTAGTAATGCTAAAACCATGTTAGGGATTTGCTAGTCATGCTAGAATAATGCTAGCGACTTGCTAGTCATGCTAAAATAATGATAACGACTTGCTAGTCATGCTATAATAATGCTAAAGTCATGCTAGCGACTTGCTAGTCGTGCTAAAATCATGCTTGCGACTTGCTAGTCATGGTAAAATCATGTTAGCGACTTGCTAGTAATGCTAAAATCATGCTAGCGACTTGCTAGTAATGCTAAAAATCATGCTAGCGACTTGCTAGTCATGTTATAATCATGCTAGCGACTTGCTAGTCATTCTAAAATAATGCTAGCAAATTGCTAGTCATGCTAAAATCATGCTAGCTACTTGCTAGTCTTGTTAAAATCATGCTAGCGACTTGCTAGTCATGCTATAATCATGCTAGTGACTTGCTAGTCCTGCTAGAATCATGCTAACGACTTGCTAGTCATGTTATAATCATGCTAGTGACTTGCTAGTCATGCTAAAATCATGCTAGCAACTAGCTAATGGTGGTAGCATGCTACCACCCTGGGTACCCTAGTAACCTCATATCTATCTATTCACATTCAAACTATATCTTCTAACTATTTATGTCTATAAATCTTTCTATTTTCAAACTATTTTTTATCTATCTAGCCTATCTTTCTTCAAACTTTATCAAACTAAAACTATTTCAAACTGAAAACCTTTAAACTTTCTTTAAACTAAAAGCTTTTAAAACTACTTAAAACTTACTGGCTAGGCTTTCTCAAGCCAACTTAAAGTTTGCTAACAAACTTTTTATCTAGTTATTATTATTATTATTATAGTAAGTATAATTATGAAAGATATAATAATTAGTGGAGTTTCATTGAGGAATTAATCATTATTTGTGTACAAATATAGGCCTAATTGAATTAATAATTTATTTTAAGTCCACTGATTATTTTGTTGAAGATGCCATGATTTTAATGAATCAGTTGAGTCAAATAATTAATCACCTGCTAATAGGTAATACAGACATGCATTTATCATGAACTCATCTATTTATTTAAAGACAAGTGAGTGGCTGGTCAACAGGGAGAATAGAGTTAACTTTATATATAGACTACATATTTCATATATATATAACATTTCAGTCTGGAAAGTTGAGATGTTTATCTCAATGCGAAAAAACAACTGCGTCACTTCCATTATGAGTTCGCATACCGCGCGTCTACACTTGAAATAACAAACTTGAGCATGCAAAAGAGTGCAGGTCATGTGACAAGAAGCAATCAGCTTCATCCTTTCACTAAATAACGTTGAAAGCACTGCCAAGTTGGAGAAACAGCTTATCATAGCTGTACAGGAATAACCATATTTAAATAAATGTAATAGCAGAGCTACTGCAAGTGATTTTAATGCTGGAAATCCATTTATCCTTTCCTGAAATGTCCACGTCTTCATGAAGAGTGCAGGTAATGGTTGTTTAGCAATGGCAGACGCCACATGTGCGCAAGCTAGAGCGGTTTGAAAAGAAAATGCAAATAAAGACCTAATTTTTCAAGCATGATGAAGAGATATAGACAACTAAACAATCTATTATAGCCTACATAATAATAACAGCCTATATATGTTATGTAGCCTAATTTGTGCACATTGGGGAGTCACTCTCTAAATGTGGGGTATTAAAATGGCTTCTGAATGTGTGTGTGTGTGTGTGTGTGTGTGTGTGTGTGTTTTACTTTCGGTTTCAGTATAACAGTCGTACAAAACTCTCAGCGGTGCTGAATGTGGATTCTACAATACAATATAATTTATATTTTAAGCGACACTGGATGAGCACGGCAGTGCCCCCCTTGCTAAGGCAATTGCAGGAGAGACATTACGGGGTGGAGAAAGAGGTCTAACAACCTAGGCTACTGATTTTATGGAGCTCAAGAAAACATTATAAATGCAAATACAATATAAATAAATAAATACAATACACAAAAATACAATATAGCCCTGTGGAGTGAAAGGGGAATTACAAGAAAAATACACAACAAGGTTTTAAAAAAAAATATGGTTATTATTATAGACCATTTTTTGTGGTTTTATAACACTATTACGGAAAAGTACTTAAGTGGATTTCTAAAAGCAGGAAGTTTGCATAATGGCCAGGCACATATGTCTGTATAACTAGAAATTTTTACATGTGAATGTGGTTATTGATGTGTTGAATAAATATGAAAACATCTCATAATCTCCATAAACTTCCCTAATGTAAAGAACACTGTCCTATCGCTAACTGCCACACTTATGCACAAGCACTTTCTCAGTAGTTTTGAATAACTGATTTTTAAAAATCAATATTTTTTACTGCTTCAACAGGAATGTCGAGTATCAGATTTATACTGACGTAAACTTACTGCATCAGCAGGCTTGTGCTGTGGAAATGTGTCTATAATAAACAGGAACATGGAACACAAAATTTACTAAAGCTTTCTGATTATATGTGTTATGCTTTTAGTGGATGCAACTATCATATATTTATATAAGCTTATATAAATATATGATAGTTGCATCCACTAAAAGCATAACACATATAATGTACACATACATCATGTTTATATAAACAGTAAAAAAAAAAGAATAGAAAAAAAAAGCATCAGAGAACACCAGGGGCATCATGCGTCCTGTCTATTCAGTTTAATCACAATTAAATAAATAAATAATGGTGACCATGATACATTAGACAAAAATTAAAGTTTTTAGTATTTTACTAATTCTAAACAAAGCATAATTACAAATAGTATTTATTGTTTGTTTGTTTGTGTAAAACTTTTTTTTTTTTTGTATTTAAGAACATAACAAATGTTTTTACTTGCAAATGCACCGCAAATCATATTGCACTATTTGCTTCTAATAAAGTTATTATGTAGAATACTTGTATAGTCTGTCTTAGGTTATGTGCATGTATACTCTACAATTTATAGTAAATTTATATTTAGATTACGGCTTTTTAGGGAAGTTAGTTATGTATAAGTTTTTTTTATTATTCTTATGTCTAGTGATGAATGGTTATATTTGTTTATTTATGTAGCACTGTGGTCCTGCGAGACACAACATTTAATTCCGCTCTATGCCCACACATGTAGAGGAATGACAATAGCTCAACTTAACTTGTTAACTTACATACTTATTTAAACACCCCAGGCTTTAGGTACAATATTGTTTTGGATATTTTTCAAATGCAACTTTAAGCGTACAAGTTACAACTTAGTGAAAACTGTGCATTAATAACTCACACTAATTGTCACCATTGCATTAACACCAATGCATATACTAACCTTGTTGTAGTCCTGATGAAAGATGTGTACAAATGAAAGATGCTATGAAATAGGTAAAGCTTGAGCTTGGTATCCACACACTAAAACTTGCTTAACTAAATTGCCCTTAACATGCACATAACCTATCCAGTTTTAAAGCACTTGTGTTTCATATGCTTAAAAGACTTCTTCCTCCTCTCTCTTGTATACCTTTCTTGTCTTTATTTCCGCCCACATTTGCAAAGCAACTTTGAACATTCGCTTTTTTTTTTGGGGGGGGGGGGGGGTATTTTCAGAATACAGCTGCATGTTTGGGTTTGCTACTGATGAGTTGAGACAGTGATTATTACTTGAATATTGTAATGAATTTGCTCAAAGGGGAAATATTAATAATTAATCATAACTTGTTATAATTAATTATGATATTAGGATAATTTAATAGAATTAGCTTGATATTGCAGAATTTACATTATGATCAATTGACCTACTGAATGCTAAGTATTGATTATCTATTAATGCAAAGAAATGTTAATATCCAGAGTAAGGGAAATACCGTTTTAAAGCTATAGTAATATTCAGAGCAGGTGACAAGTTCAATTCATTAACTGTTATATTACATCCCAATGGAGCCCTACAAGTTGAATATGAGGTGGGCTCCAATGGAGCTTTGCAGATTAAATATGAGCTATCCCCTGAACAAATTGCCCTAGGTAACATTACCAACCAGGAATATTGATTTTGACGATTTGCCTGTCCAAGGAATTCAGATGGACCATGAGAAACAAACTAAAAAGCTAAAGAAAAAAGATTGTCGCCACGGACCGATACCATAGTTGACCAAAGATGGACTTCAGGAGAGAAAACTTGGAACACCAAACAACCCTCTTTAAGTTAAGAGAAATTATTTTGGTTAATTAGAAAGCAAGAAGAAATGGCAAAAAGAATAATGAAACTGTTGAAGGAATTGTTAGCTTTAAATAATTTTTATTCTGAGTTTAACTCTTTAACAACTCATTTTGCCTGTGACACGTTTTAACCTGTTTTGATGTTATCAAGGGAGGAGACCTGAGTTCCCCTTATGAGATGACATGAAATTAAAATTAAACATTAAAAGTGTATGTGCAGCTTATCATGTTTTAAAGGTGAAGATTTCATTGTACTTCCTCAACGGGAGATGCATTTTGTAACCAGATTACAGAATGGAACTTCTAAAGTCAATTGATTCTGTTTTACCAGCATTTATATTGTGTGTTTTACTTATGACAAGTGATGATTTAAGAAGAGCTAGTTTTGCTTGCAGTTAGAAAACTGATGGCTTAGGACCGCAAACATTTCCTGTGCTATGGTAACGAGAGGCCTTTGCTTGCGTAGGAAGTCAAATGTGTGTGTGCTTATCTTTTGAGACGATGTGTCTGCAACCTATTTATGGAAGGAGGGGCCTTATTTGTATTTAGACTATAAATTGGTTTGGTAAGATTTGAATGTTTGCCATTCCTCGGGTAAGACTTTCTCGCTGTTATTTAATGTATTACTTATGAGTTTTTGTTTTAATAAACCAAAGCCATCTCAGATGGTGATTCGAATACTCCTCTTTTAAATCAAGACTCTGAGTGATTACTTTTATAACCTATTATCTGAACCTGGTACCCTACAACATTGAGTGCGTTTACATAGTCCCTCTTAATGTGATTATAATGGGATTTTGGCAATATTGCGATTAAATTTTACCTCATGTAAACGCAATACTTTGATTATAATAATGCGATTAAGCTCATAATCGCAGCAAGCATAATCATGTTAACATAGGTGCTGCACGCCGATTTTAATCGAAATATATAGGCATGTAAACACCTTAAACGCAGTATTGTCCCTTTGACCAGAGTGCGCATGTGATCGTGACGTACACGAATGACAGGGACGGCGGTACACAGGGGACTATAGCCCCATCAAAACCCCAGTTTAGTCCCCAAGCAGCTAAGATAGAACAGTGCTGTCCCGTGCTGTTTGCACGAAGAAAGGAAATGGGGGCGAGCGCGGCGTTGCTTCGGACCCCGTCCCCAGAAACAAGTCATCCAGCCTCGGCGGCTCGGAAGAGCATAGCCGACAGTCCCTCCAGTAACCATGGGGGGGCACTGTCCCGGCAAGTCATCCACCTCATCAGCCGACTGTTCTCGCACGGCCGGAAAGATGCCGCAAAGATATCACTCTTTTAGATCCCGGTTTGCCCAGAGAGGAACCATGGCACAACTGTGCACTCAACAGGGCTCACTGGTAAGCAAAGAAGCCGGCTATTGTTGGGAAACAGCCGGCTCGCAGGATTGTGCTGACGGCTGCCAATAAAATGCTCTTTTAGTAAGGCGTGCTGCCAGCGGAGAGAGCGAAGAACTCTGCAGGAGTTTTTATGAATTAAATAACTATCGTAGATGCTCGTGTGTAGGGATGGGAATTGATAAGATTTTTACGATTCCAATTCCATTTTCGATTCTGCTTAACGATTCGATTCTTTATCGATTCCCTTATCGATTCTCATATGGAAGAAAACGGACAACAAATTGTTGATTAGCATAGTTAAACTGTCTCTGTTTGGGGCTTTGTACTTAGGGCTGAGAATCTTTGTCATCTCCCTAGAAAATATATAATGGGAATGAATGAGTCCTGCAGCTTTATTAGCCGAGGACATGCTAACGTTGTTGCTGCTGCTGCCGCTGCTGGGTTGAGAACTGTTAGTCCGGAGCGGATCGAAAACGCAACATTCTTTTATTGTTATTGCATGCTGTGTGCGCAAATGTTTTAGCATGTTAGTGGTATTTCCTCCCTTTGAGGAAATATCTACGCTGCAAGTATTGCAAGTTGCCCTATTTTCGTCTTTTTTGGTGAAATACAACCAGACTTTTGAGCGTTTGTTCCGCTTAGGCGCCAATGCTTATTGACTGAGCGTAAGCTACGCAACGTGCGTAAGTTACGCAATGCGCGTGATGACGTCATTCGTGCCCACTGGAATCGTTAAGGGAATCGTTTGCAAATTTTGCAAACGATTCGATGCAATTGAAACACTGGGAACCGGTTCTCAACAAGAACCGGTTTTCGATTCCCATCCCTACTCGTGTGTGAGGCTCTGAAGCAAAAATCTGAATACCCATATGTCCGGGGGAGTGGTATGCCACTTGCCAATTCTCATTGGCCTTTTTAGTAAAGTTCAGAGGTGATTGGTCTCTCAAGCGAGTTCCCATATGTAACGTCGTAGTGAAAGGACTGAAGGGGAACCGTCTTTTTGGCCAGTTCTCCCAAAACAGCTTATACTACTTTTTAAGCTATTAAAATAGTTCAGTTTTATATATAAGTTTTTATTAGGTTAATATAGAAAATGTTTGGAGCATTTTTTTTTTGTTATATATAAATTTTTGATTTTTAACAACCAAGTGGCCAGTGGCAGACCGTGATTGTTCAATTAAGCCTTTTTAAATCATCATGACTTCCTTAAAAAATATATAGATATTGAACAGTTCAAGCATATCAAAATGTTAGTTTGAATGTTTAACCATATGTGCGCTGTTTGACTCATATCCTATAGTTTGTGCGGAAAGTGGAGGCTAATGCGGTAAATGCAAGTTATCAAAGTTCTTAAAGCTAAGAATCACTCTTACTCTCCCAGTTACTTAAGACAGTTGGAGAGGTCTCTCAAGTGGTTAGGAGTTACCCGTAGGGGCTTGTGATGACACTGTGGAGACACGTACAAGAATCTTTCAGGAGAGGAGGAATGACTTTGAAATGTTTGATTAAATGATTAATCAATCGCTTACATTTCCTCTGTAATTCTTAATCTTTTAACATATAAGAAGTCATTGTACTATGAAACGATCCTGCAAGTTTCAGAATTTAAGACTTAGTTTTTAGTCTGAAAACAGCTTATACGGAAGGCAGTCTGCCAAACCGACAGCTTTTGGAATGTTCTTATGTATGTTGTACTAGGTACGTTGCCTCCGGAGAGGAAGATCAACATTGCTGTCTGTTTACCTTCCTTCTGATCTCTTAAGATTTTAATGAAGTTCCAGAACACATCAGAGAGAATTTGGAGGGCAGGTCTAAGATAAGGCACTCATGTGAATCAACTATCGTGGGAGAGGCCTCTGTCTGTGTACCGTTTTCAGGGGTGTATAAAGACCTTACACAATGAACCATTATGTTTTTATTACCTTAGAATTATCAGTTCATATCTACACACACTGCGGGTCCCCTCACATGGAAGTCGCCGTTATGTTTCTACAGTAGCCCTGAATGGACTAACTGCTCTACAGATCGCTTTTCATCACTGTTGTTCTTTGTGAAAAACACTGACACCAATATTAACAAGTAACAGTGAAATTCACAATAACATCGTTTTATTGAATAATTAAGTAAATATAATTCCCTAATTTGCATTTTAACCTCATTATTCTTTGCTGTCTAAAACGACATCTTAATCCTGTGTCGGCTACAGTAGCTTCTGTAAAGGGATGGGTGAGCGGTGGACTGTTGCAATACACAACCTCATCGCTAGATGCCGCAAAAATCTACACACTGCAACTTTAAAGAGTCTTTGATTATATGCAATATTAGAATGTTTGTGGGAGCGGAGCACACACATTGCGGGAACGCCGGGAGGTACTGGTCAGAAATTCAGGCTTAAGAAAAGAAAACTTTCCCACGCAGGGCTTTAGGCTGCGCAATTTTTTTCCACGCTACCACATCTCCACCCACAGTCATTAGTGCTGTTTCATTGTGTTTTGATTTGTCATTTCTGATTTTTTTTTTTAAATAGCACCATAAACAAATTTATTTAAAATAAATTTTAAGCACTTTCAAGGATCTATGTTTGTTTTCAAGTAATTTCCAGGCCTTGAATCCATAGCCGCTTTTCCACTATCGGGCCGAACCGTTCTAAATGCGTAACCGTTCTGTTCCGTGCCGATCCGGGCCAGTCAGCACGAATACGGTTTGATTTTCCTCTGCGGTGCAGATAACGGAACTCTGTGGAATGTAAATACAAATGCATCAGTCGTTGCCTTGGTAATGCAAGAATAGACATCCCCGCTTCTACTGTTATTGTCCTTTTGGACGCGATATGTATGTTTGAGTTTATTTATTTTTTCCTGGCACTGTTTTGATCTTTCCTTAATGCCCTTCTCTGCAAGACACTGCGCTATAATTAAAAAAAACTTTTAGTTTCTCTTTGCACCCTCCAGCTGTTGTTGAATTTTTCTTTCTGCCCAAATATCAACATTAGAGCAAATATTTCATCCACAGACCACAGTGTCTCAGCCATTTGTATTTATATTTACCGTATGCATTTTTCACCCGTGCCGAGAATTCTGGGCTGAGAACAGTTTGTAATCGTGCCTTGCCATGCCTTACCAGGCTCAGGTGGAAACACAACTGGAACTGTACCCAGCGTTCTAAGAGCGGTTCGGCACGATAGTGGAAAAGTGGCTCATATGTCTGAAATTCAAGTACTTCAAGAAGTGTGGGAACCCTGTGAATGAAAGAACCTTGTAATGCCATATAGACAGAGAAGAGAAGTGGTCCAAGAACAGAGCCGTAAAGTACTCCAGTAGCTAGATATTGCGACTTGGATACTGCACCTCTCCAAGAAACCCTAGCTATCTGAGAAGTTAGACTCAAACCACTGGAGTGTGGTTCCTGAGAAGCTCTTTGCCAATAGGGTTGACAGGAGGTGGTTAACTGTGTCTAAAGCAGCGGATAGATCCAGCAAGGTAAGTACTGAAGATTTGGAATCCGCTCTTGCCAGTGTTAGGGCTTCAACAACTGAGAGCAAGGCAGTCTTAGTTTAATGTCCACTTCTGAAACCAGACTGGATGGTGTCCAGGAGGTTGTTCTGTGTGAGACAGGCAGAGACTTGGTTGAACACAGCTTGTTTAAGTGTTTTTGCAATGCAAAAAATAAGGGTCTGTAGTTCTCATATTGAGATGGTTTAAGGGTGGGTTGCTTTAGTAGAGGGGTTATATGAGCTTGTTTAAATGTACAGGGAAAAACACTTGTGTAAAGGGATATGTTAATGTGAGTGAGGAACAAGATTCTTTGCTCTGATGAAGCATAGATTGAACTGCTTGACCTCAGTTCTAAACATACAGCAGCTTTATCAGAGCTTTAATGTTTTCATGTTAATGTGTTCCTGCACGTGTTTTTCTTCAAGGACCTTTTTTGGACCTTGGACTGCTTAAGGATTACTCTTTGTCTTTGATTGGGATGTTATTGTTTTGTATTATATTGTGTTATTGTCCTGGTACTAGTTTAGACAGCAATGATTAAAGCCGGCATTTGGATCCACACCTCACAACCCTTTCACGTTACAGATACTACAATAATTTCAATTAATTATTTTCTCATTATCTGCACTATTGGTTCCCAACCACATATTTGGAAGCCCCCAGCGCTGCACATTTTGTATGTCTTCCTCATTTAATACACCTGATTCAACTCATTAGCTAATTAGTAGAGACTGTAAGACTTGAACTGGGTGTCTCTGATAAGGGGGACATACAAAATGTGCAGGGCAGGGGGGCCTCCAGGCACCACTGATCTACACTCAGTACCCCATAATGACAAAGTGAAAACAGAATTTTAGAGATTGTGGTAAATTTATTGAAAAAAATCTAATAAAAATATCACATTTATGCAAGTATTTATGCCCTTTGCAACAACACTTGATATTTTGTTTAGCTGTCTCACATTTTTCTTGATCATTGCTGAGATGTTTCTACACCTTGATTGGAATCCACCTCTGGTAAATTTAATTGTTTGGACATGATTTGGAAAACCAAGCCATGAAGTCAAAGTAACTGTCTGTAATGCTCAGACACAGCAATGTTGCAAGGCACAGTTTGGCACAACCAGGACTCTGGAACTGGTCATCAAGCCAGACTGAGCAATCATGGGAAAAGGGCCTTAGTAAGAGAGGTGACCAAAAACCAGATGGTCACTCTGAATGACCTCCAGAGATCATGTGGAGATGGGACAAGGTCCTAAAAGCTAACACATCACTGCAACCATCCACCAATCAGGCTTAATCGCAGAGCGACTCACCAGAGTCTAGCACCTGAAAGATTTAGACTCTGGGGAACAAGATTCTCTGGTTTGATAAAACCTAAATTGAACTGTTTAACCAATACATCTCAACAGTAAAGCATGGTGGTGGCAGCGTCAGGCTGTGGGGGTGTTTTTTAGCAGCATGGAGTCAGAGACTGGTCAAGATTGAGGAAAAATGGAATGGAGCAAAGTACAGAGAAATCCTCAATTAAAACCTGTTCCACAGCACTCAGGACCTCAGACTTGTCCAAAGGTTTACCTTGACTTGAACCCTATCAAACATCTCTGAATCAAATCTCACGTCAGGTCTGGGCTTGTGTACCCAAGTTTTTGAGTTAGCCTAAATTTGTGTGCAGCATAGAGAATTTCAGAAAATTGTATAATGACAGCGTTTTGTTCATACTGAGGGCTAGCCTACACTAAATATATTTCTCTTAAATAATTAACAATTAACAGTTGATTTAAGCCTATTTGTTACCTCCACGAGTTTTCCTCTCTCCCTGCTTGGTGGTTTACTTTAAGTTTTGTGTTTTCAAGCCATGTTGTACCTCCGATGTTATACGAATACTGCTTGTTTTAATGGTGAATAAACTCGTTGAACCACCTATTTAACAACAGAAGACTTGCGTAGGGACATGGGTGCCTATTGTTTTTCTTCAGTTTTCTCCTGTTTTGAGGCTAGTAGGGAGGTAAAACTATGTTGTTGTTTTTTTATTCTTAATTTTAAGTAGGAAAGAGGTGTAATATGGTAGGTAGTTTGTGAGTTTGTGAGACACTCTTAAAATCTATCCACAGATTTTCAATTGGATTCAAGTCAGAGCTCTGACTTTGCTTCAAGGATAACAAGGTAAATGTCCTTGAGTGGCTGGTTTGTTGTTGTTTTGGCAGTATGTTTAGTGTCATTGACGTGTTAGAAGATGAACAACCTGCCCACAACAACTTTCAGAGGGACGCAGGTTTTCCTCTAGATTTTGAATGTACTTGACATCATCCATTTTCCAATCCTGACCAATCGCCCAGCTGAGGAGAAACACCCCCACAACATAATGCTGCCACCACCACCATGCTTCACTGTAGTTATGGTGTGTTTTTGGTGGTGTGCTGTTTGCTTTTCACCAAACATAGCGCTTAGAGTTAAGTCCAAAAAGGTCAATTTTGATCTCATCAGACCAATGCACCTTTTGCCAGAAGGTATCAAGACCCTTTTTGTGTTTTCACATAGCGTAAATGAGACACCTTTTTTAGGGAAGACTTTTTTTGTGCCACCCTGCCATACAGACCAGCTTTGTGTAAAGCTTGGGAGATAGTTGTCACATGCACAGACTGACTCCACATAGTGCCACAAACACTGTGAACAGAGTTGAACAACTACAGAACCCGGAACATCCCCTTTAATTATGATAAAAAATTTACTTTAACATCTTTTTATCTGAAGCAATATAAATTAAGTACAAAGGACAGTAAATCAGGACACTATAAAATAAGCATGAAGAGCTGTGGAGATGAGCTGTGGAGCAAGAGTTGGACACAGACATCAGTAAAAAATGAAATATTTGTTAAGTACACTGGTGCTTTTGGAAACTTTTGTGTTCGTCGTACAGCAGCAGACAGATGGAAAATTCGGTGACAATGAGATCCGTCAACAGCTCAGCTCTGAGGACAGAAGACAGAATCCACCTCAAACAGAAACTCTGAGAGTTCTGAGAGATAAGGCTTCAACTGACAGCCAACAATACTGCTATACGAGCTTCTCTGACATCCACACAGCACTGAGAGAACTGACCGCCACCGTTACAGAGCAGAAAGCCAACATCAGAGCCTTAGACATGCAACTGAAGGAACAACAGACGTTCTTCCTGGAAGAGCTGAACAAGAAAACTGATGGTACTCATCAAAACATTCAATCTTTTATCAGTGATCCAGAGTAAAACACCAGTACAATGCCATTAAAACATTTAAAGTGTTGTTTCTCAGAGCCACTACGCAAGATGGCTGCCACGCCAGAGTCTCAGCTGGTGCCGCCCGGCCTCCCAGAGTCTCCACTGGCGCCGCCCGGTCTCCCAGAGTCTCCGCTGGTTCCGCCCGGCCTTTCAGAGCCTCTGCTGGTTCCGTCCTGCCGTCCAGAGCCTATGCTGGTTCCGCCCAGCCTTCCTGAGATTGCTGTCTGCCCTGTTCTTGCCACGGAGGCCATGTATGGACTGTCTAATTTCCCACCCACCCTCCCTACTGCTCCAGTCTGTCGGTCGGCCCCATGGAGGAGCCAACCCTTCCTCCGCCATGGCTTTTCCCTCTGCCGGACCCACCTCAGTCCATAGCTCCATTAACCCCACATAGACCTGGCCCTCCATCCCTCCCCCTGTTCCGCCTCCGCTCCACCACCCTCCGGTTTCATTATGTGGTTAGAGCGTCTGGAAGCCGCTCCTTGGGGGGGAGTCGTCCTGTCATCACAAACTCTTGCACTACACATCATGGACTTCAGCCCCCACAAGCCACTGCACCAATCACTGCTCACACCTGCTCCTCGTGACCCACTGCACTGATTGCTGCACACATCTGTTCACACACATGCATTTAAGCCACTCTCACACTCAGCTTCTTTGCGAAGTCTTGTATTGCCCCGGCTGCATTTCTGAGCGTTTCTTCCCGTGTTTGTTTTCCCGTGTTTTTGATTCCTGGACTTCCTCCCGTGTTTGATTCTCGCTGCCTGCCCCGACCATTTTGCCTGTGTTTGACTACGATTTCTGCCTGCCCCTTTGTATTTGTTTGCCTATACATTAAATGCTGCATATGGATCCGCTCGTCTCCGACCGTCCTTGTTACATTATGTTTGTGTAAAGACTTGTTTGTGAATCTCATTCTATTTACTTGTCAATATGTGCAATTTTGTTAATCTCTTTACATTTATTTCAAGATCATAATCTATTTACTTGGAATTATGCTACAGATCTGGCCATTTAAAATGCGCAGGGGAAGTAATGTGGTCTCGCGTGACGCCGGTGTATTCTGAGGGAACACGGAAAATACATTGACACAGGAAAGACATGATCAGTAGGGGGCAGTCATTTAACGCACTGAACTGAAGCGGCAGCAAACATCGCTGAAAGCTAAAAGACTCGTTTGTTCGGTGACCTGGAGGGGCTTCCTTTGGTTCACTTATGTTTGTCGTGGCCACGACATATAAACTCGTGGGAACGTCATATTACTGTATGCCGTTGCCACGAGAAATTAATTTGTGGGAACGTCATATTATGTCGTGGCCACGAGATCATTTTGTCGAGTTAACGACATCCTTATGTTTAATGCATGCGTTTGTAACAAACCTGCGTGACCATAACCCAGGATTATCAGAGATTTATTAATATTTTATTTTGAGTTAAGAAATGATTATATTAATTGTTATAGAAATTAATACAATATTAAGTTATTATATTAACAATAAGCAATGCTGTATATGCAAATGCTGTCTGTGCGCGATGTAGACAGGATTCAAAAGTTTATCATGAATAAATATTACATAAAGTACTTCAAATTAAATAGCCCTGCAAGAAAAATGTTATGCATCCCACAGTCTTATCCATTAATTGATCCTCTTTTTTGCGTAATAAATTTATTATTTGTTTATATTCATTATTTTCCCCTTCATTTCGATCTCTTAACATTCTGAATCTAATCTGAGGCTATTATTATTTTAATAACTGGTTAGGGCTATTTTTTTTAACGCCTGACAATTATGCCAATAAAGTTTTGACTTTTTGATTGTATTTATGCCCGTGTGACGATAAATGAGCATGTTTTCATTTACAAATGAAACTACGTGAATGATTCATTCCTCAGTAAAACAGTTTAGTATTTATATAGTCTGGTCTATTAATTAGATTATATGTTCAATTCAACCTTTAAATTACATTCCAATAAAAAACAGTCATATAGCATATGTCAAGCATTTACAGTGTCATTTGCATGAAAGTTAAGTAAAGAGAGCCAAATTAATGGGGGGAAACGAATATAAACGAAAATAAAAATAAATACAATAATAATTGTATATAAAGGCTAATAATAATAATAATATTAGTAATAGTAATAATAATGATAATGATAATAATATTAATACAAATACGGAAAAAAGACTATCAGTTAATAGGAGGAATTTAGGCCTATTTCACTGAAACTGAAATGAAACTACGTGAATAATTCACTCTTCAATGATTTGTCTATTAATTAGACTACATAAAATACAATATATGTTAAATTTAACCTTTAAACTGCATTCCAGTAAAAAAAACCCAGTCATAGAACCTTTACAGTATCATTAACATTCAGAATGTTATGTAAAGAGATGAAAGGTAAAAGAGTGAAAATAACGAATATAAACGAATAATACGGAAAAAAGGAGTATCAGTTAATGGACAAGACTGTGTGGGATGCATGAAATGTTTCTTGTAGGGCTATTGAATTTGAAGTACATGGAATATTTATTCATGATACACTTGTGAATGCTGTCTACATCGCCCACAGACAGCCTTAGCATATACAGCATCGCCTATATAATTATTTAATATTGTATTCATTTCTATAACAATTAATATAATAATTTCTTAACTCAAAATAAAATATTTATAAACCTATCTCTGATAATCCTGGGTTACGATGGTCACGAGGTTTGTTTATGCATTAAACTCGTGTTTATGCATTTTTAGCAGTATTATTTTAAGATTTTTGATAACAGCAGATTCTCAACAACAACGTCAAAAAAGCTTATTTATTCAAGTGATCATTAATGTACATTATATTTTGATTTTACAGTTTTGCCAATGCTTAGACATTTTTAAACAACTTTATACATTGTTTCATTCCAGTATGTCCAGGCTGATGCTTCACCACAGCCGGAAGAACTTTAAACAGTCTGTTTATGTACAGATCTCGCCATTAAAAATGCGTCTATTTTCACGCGGCAGCCTGCAATTCAGCACACGTGATCACGCGTCGGCCTGCAGGGGCTTTTTTAGGTTTTTTTAAAACGTTGTTGCGCTTCATATAATATCCACCAGGTGGCGCAAGGAACAACATTCTGTGGCCAAGCCCTGCACAAAGAGAGCTATTTGGACAGTATCTGTTGTTTCAATATCTGGCGCCATAATCGGTAATTCATTCTGTATGTAACGGCAAAGTATTTATAATTTCGTTTCCTTTTTATTAAGTTAATTTAGAAAAAAAAAATGTGGAGCATTTTTGTTCGTTAAACGTAAGCTTTTTGTTTCTTAACCCTCTGGGGTCTGAGGTGTTTTGGGGCCCTGAAGAAGTTTTGACATGGCCTGACATTTGTGCTTTTTTCAGTATCTTAAAAACATATGAATGGTTAAAGTCAGATTACATTGTAATCAGCACATATTGGGCTACAATAATATGCAAGCAACATTAATGTGCATGTTTGTGTTTTTGAGAAAACTATGTTTATGCGTGGTTATTGAAAATCTAAAGTTTTGAAGTCACTGAAATAAGGTCATGAAGCACATACCGGACATTTCTTTGCAAGACTTTAGATAATTGGATGTCGTAGGCTAGAATTTTTTCAACCAAATGTTGTGAAAATCATCTCGTTCACTCGTTCAGAGAAAACAATATATTGATGTAAATTTTATAAAACATGTTTTGTGATCGAAGGGGATTATTCATAGGTGTGGCAATGACCCATGAATATTTAGCAATTCACACCCGAGAGACAAAAGAGCCCTCCCTAATGGCCCCATCAATGACTGACTTGACTATAGCAGAGTTTTAGATTATTTTTATTTTATTTACTATCACTGTATAACCAAAACATACATAATGAAGGTCAAAGACACATTATTGAGCTCCCTCATCTAACCACACAGATGTGCACAGACTTTGTGGCATTCCTGAAAACTTCTTCTGAATTCTGTTCAACAAATGAAACATGTAAATCTTACCTGCTATTTTGCGTGCCCTTAAAAAAATACACAAAAAGTCAAAAACTTTTTTTACACAAGAATATCAGTTTCACTAGTTCGCTTTTGCATATAATAAACAGCGTAAAAGTTAAGCGTGTTTGGCATGCTGTCCGGGAGAGGGCTCGGCCTTTGGCCCGAACCCAATAGCGCTCCCCCCCTAGCTGGAGGTGAAGAGAAAATAAAAAGGGGGGGTGGGAGGGATGCTGGATTCAGAGATAGCTGAAGGTAGGACTGCTTGGTTATTTAAAGGGACTGTAGTAATTGGATAGGGAGAGTGATTGGATAGGGAGTGATTGCTGATGATGAATTGGCCGTTTTAATTATCTGCGCGAGCTCCTCCTGAAATTTTTTAATGAAACATCACTTCACTAGTTCGCTTTTGCATATAATAAACAGCGTAAAAGTTAAGCGTGTTTGGCATGCTGTCCGGGAGAGGGCTCCGAGCTCGGCCTTTGGCCCGAACCCAATAGCGCTCCCCCAAAGTGCAAAATAACTGCAGGACAGCAGCCAGGTGGCCCCCCAAAAAGCTTAACTTGGGCTGGAGGGATGCTGGACGATTAGCAGCGGGGAAGCGCGGGAGGAGCTGCTGCGGGCACTGCTAGGGAAGGAAAAGCAAAGAAAACCTTATGTGGGGTGGCATTTTGGGGTTTGGGGTCTTGGGGGTGGGTACTGCTGCGGCGTAGGGGAAACATGCTAGGTGCTCTGGGATGAGTGGGCTTTGCTGTGCTAAAGTGGACTGAGTGGGGGCTGCCACGTGAGCGGGCATTGCTGCGTGAAAGGGGGGAATAGGCGGGGTGCTCTAGACAGAGCGGGCATTGTTGCGGCATGGGGAAATAAGCGGGCCGTTCTAGTGTGAGCGGGCATTGCTGTGTGAAAGGGGAATAAGCGGGGCGCTCTAGTCAGAGCGGGCATTGCTGCAGCATGGGGAAATAAGCGAGGGGCTCTAGTCTGAGCGGACATTGCTGCGGCGTGGGAAAATAAGCAGGGACTGCAGCGAGAGCAGGCATTGCAGTGCGTAAGCGGGCGCTCGAGCGTGAGCGGGCATTGCTGCGGCATGGGGAAATAAGCGGGGCGCTCGAGCGTGAGCGGGCACTGCTGCGGCATGGGGGAATAAGCGGGGTGCTCTAGCAAGAGCGGGCATTGCTGCAGCATGGGACAATAAGCGGGGGCTGCAGCGAGAGTGGGCATTGCAGTGCGTAAAGGGAATAGGCGGGGCGCTCGAGCATGAGCGGGCATTGCTGTGGCATGGGGAAATAAGCGGGGCGCTCGAGCATGAGCAGGCACTGCTGCGGCATGGGGGAATAAGCGGGGCGCTCTAGCAAGAGCGGGCATTGCTGCGGCGTGGGAAGATAAGCGGGGGCTGCAGGGAGAGCGGGCATTGCAGTGCGTAAAGGAATAGGCGGGGCGCTCGAGCGTGAGCGGGCATTGCTGCGGCATGGGGAAATAAGCGGGGCGCTCGAGCGTGAGCGGGCACTGCTGTGGCATGGGGAAATAAGCGGGGCGCTCGAGCGTGAGCGGGCACTGCTGCGGCGTGGGGGAATAAGCGGGGCGCTCTAGCAAGAGCGAGAATTGCTGCAGCATGGGAAAATAGGTGGCGGCTGCAGCGAGAGCGGGCATTGCAGTGCATAAAAGGAATAAGCGGGGCGCTCGAGCGTGAGCAGGCATTGCTGCGGCATGGGGAAATAAGCAGGGCGCTCGAGCGTGAGCGGGCACTGCTGTGTCGTGGGGGAATAAGCGGGGCTCTCTAGCAAGAGCGGGCATTGCTGCAGCGTGGGAAAATAAGCGGGGGCTGCAGCGAGAGCGGGCATTGCAGTGTGTAAAAGAAATAAGCGGGGCGCTCGAGCGTGGGCGGGCACTGCTGTGGCATGGGGGGATAAGCGGGGCGCTCTAGCAAGAGCGGGCATAGCTGCGGCGTGGGAAAATAAGCAGGGGCTGCAGCGAGAGCGGGCATTGCAGTGCGTAAGCGGGCGCTCGAGCGTGAGCGGGCATTGCTGCGGCATGGGGGAATAAGCAGGGCGCTCTAGCAAGAGCGGGCATTGCTGCAGCATGGGACAATAAGCGGGGGCTGCAGCGAGAGTGGGCATTGCAGTGCGTAAAGGGAATAGGCGGGGCGCTCGAGCATGAGCGGGCATTGCTGTGGCATGGGGAAATAAGCGGGGCGCTTGAGCGTGAGCGGGCACTGCTGCGGCGTGGGGGAATAAGCGGGGCACTCTAGCAAGAGCGAGAATTGCTGCAGCATGGGAAAATAGGTGGCGGCTGCAGCGAGAGCGGGCATTGCAGTGCATAAAAGGAATAAGCGGGCGCTCGAGCGTGAGCAGGCATTGCTGCGGCATGGGGAAATAAGCAGGGCGCTCGAGCGTGAGCGGGCACTGCTGTGTCGTGGGGGAATAAGCGGGGCCCTCTAGCAAGAGCGGGCATTGCTGCAGCGTGGGAAAATAAGCGGGGGCTGCAGCGAGAGCGGGCATTGCAGTGCGTAAAAGAAATAAGCGGGGCGCTCGAGCGTGGGCGGGCACTGCTGTGGCATGGGGGGATAAGCGGGGCGCTCTAGCAAGAGCGGGCATAGCTGCGGCGTGGGGAAATAAGCGGGGCGCTCGAGTGTGAGCGGGCACTGCTGCGGCGTGGGGGAATAAGCGGGGCGCTCTAGCAAGAGCGAGCATTGCTGCAGCGTGGGAAAATAGGCGGCGGCTGTAGCGAGAGCGGGCATTGCAGTGCGTAAAAGGAATAAGCGGGGCGCTCGAGCGTGAGCGGGCATTGCTGCGGCATGGGGAAATAAGCGGGGCGCTCGAGCATGAGCGGGCACTGCTGTGTCGTGGGGGAATAAGCGGGGCCCTCTAGCAAGAGCGGGCATTGCTGCAGCGTGGGAAAATAAGCGGGGGCTGCAGCGAGAGCGGGCATTGCAGTGCGTAAAAGGAATAAGCGGGGCGCTCGAGCGTGGGCGGGCACTGCTGTGGCATGGGGGGATAAGCGCAGCGCTCTAGCAAGAGCGGGCATAGCTGCGGCGTGGGGAAATAAGTGGGGCGCTCGAGCGTGAGCGGGCGCTGCTGTGGCGTGGTGGAATAGGCGGGGCGCTCTAGCAAGAGCGGGCATTGCTGCGGCATGGGGAAATAAGCGGGGCGCTCGAGCGTGAGCGGGCGCTGCTGCGGCAAGGGGGAATAGGCGGGGCGCTCTAGCAAGAGCGGGCATTGCTGCGCGTATAGGAAATAAGCGGGGGCTTCAACAAGAGCCATGCGTTGCAGGGCGTGAGAGAAAAAGCAGGGCGAGCACTGCTATGCATTAGGGGAATAAGCGGGGGGCTGCGGCGGGGCTTTGCATTACTGCGCGTGTAGGGGATAAGCGGGGGCTTCAACAAGAGCCATGCGTTGCAGGGCGTGGGAGGAAAAGCGGGGCGAGCACTGCTATGCATAATGGGAATAAGCGGGGTGGGGGCTCCAGCGGGGGCGTGCATTGCTGCGCGTATAGGGGATAAGCGGGGGCTTGAACAGGAGCCATGAGATGTTGAGCGTGAGAGGAAAAGCGGGGCGAGCACTGCTGTGAGTAAGGGGGGCTCCAGCGGGGGCGCGCATTGCTGCGCGTATAGGGGATAAGCGGGGGCTTGAACAGGAGCCATGCAATGTTGAGCATGACGGGAAAAGCGGGGCGAGCACTGCTGTGCGTAAGGGGGGCTCCAGCGGGGGCGCGCATTGCTGCGCATAGGGGAATAAGCTGGGTTTTAACGAAGGCAGGATGTCCCAAGGAAATGGGACGCAGAGGGGGTGGTTGAAGCAGCTAGAGATGGCATTGTCGGGGGTGGGCTGGCGGTAGAACGGGTTGGCCGATTAGGGTTTGGTGGGTTTCCTTGATGAAAGCGCGATCTGATCGGATAGCTTTTGAAAGCGGAGCGTGGATATGCATTTGGTCAGAATCTTAAGGGTGATGGGTTGTCTAGGGTCTGGGCAGCTGGGCTGGGTTTTTTGTATGCCTTTGATGAGGAGGGATGTCTGAGAATTGGAAATATGGGGTGAAGGTGAGCCGAATACCAGTTTGTGGAAAAATTGGACTCTGCTTAGGTATCCTTTAATGGAACTGGCTTTGAGGTTTTTATTGGAGTTGAGATGGGAGATAAATGAGGTGACAGTGAGCAGGGAAAAATCGGGGAAAAGGTAAGCTATAGGCGGCGTGGAAAGTTTTAAAGCATTTCCAAGCTGTAAGGTAGGATTGGAGAGTCCTGGGGGAGACTGCTTGGAGATGGATGCTTCGAGAAGAGGCCTTAGGGGGTGGTTTATGGGAATATCAGTTCTGAATAAGGAGGGACTGGGGTTGGGAGCGGGTCCGCTTCTGGAGCCAGCGATCTGAATTTCTGAAAAGCAAAATGAGAGAGAGAGAGTCAGCGATTTGATTCTTTGACCAGGGATGTGTTTTGCAGTGGTGATAAATTGGTCACAAGGTGAAATCCAAATCAAATGTCTGAGCAAAGGCATGAGTGCGGGGGAGTGGGAACGGCCTTTGTTAATACAGTGCACGGTAGTTTCGTTGTCGCAGTGGACGACGATGCTGGTGGCGGACCACTCTTTGCCCCATAGGAAAGCTGCCACCACTAACGGGTAGAGCTCAAACAGTGCTGAGGATGATAGCTGCTGAGGCAAATCTGCCAACTCGGGGGGCCAGGTAGAAGCCCGGGAAAAAATCTCTAAAGCCGACGGAAGGGGGGGGCGTCGGTATATAATTCGATTTCGATTTGGGAAGAAACCAAATTGCTGTAAAAGAACGATAAGCCGTTCCAATGTTTAAGGAAGGAAATCCATAAGCTGAGCTCGTTGCGGCAAGAATCAGTTATGGAAATGCGATCCTCGAGGGCGTGGGCGGAGGAGGAGAGTGAAAGGAGATGGGAGATGAAGGGGCGGCCTTGTGGGATGATGCGCATCGCGAAATTTAGATGACCCAGTATGGATAGCAGCTCGCGTTTTGTACAGCTACAATTTGTTAGCAGAGTGGAAGCTACTAGAATTGTTCTGTCAATCTTTTCTTTGGGAGGGGAAGCCAGGAATTTTTTGGGAATCTAAATTGATGCCCAAAAATTCGATGGAAGTGCTAGGACCCTCGGTTTTGTCTTGAGCGAGGGGAATCCCGAGCTCTGAGAAAAGCTTTTGGGTTGTCAAGAGGTGTGCGGCTGGGACAGAATCAGGGGGTGAGATGATTAAGAAATCGTCTAAAAGATGGATCAGATAGGGTAAATTGTAATTGTTGGAGAGGATCCAGCAAATTGCCTACGACTGCGTGTCGAAGATTTTTGGACTGCTTTTGCAACCGAATGTGAGGCGTACGACGAAATAGAATTAGTTTTTCCAGCGAATGCCAAATAAGTGCCAGGAATCTGGGTGGATGGGCATAACTTTGAAAGCAGAAGTAATGTCGACTTTGGCCAACCAAGCGCTGTGACCTGCCTTTTTAATCAAGGTAGTGGCTTGGTCGATGTCGTGGTAGTGAAGTGAAAACTTTTCGAGCGGTATGAGGCTGTTAACGCTAGGGAATGGGGAATTATGCTGAGATAAAAAGATCAATTATGAGGCGTTTTTTGCTTGCGAATTTTCTGGTGGCGACGCCGATGGGGCTGACTCGATAGATGCTAAAAGGAGGGACAAGAAAGGGGCCTATCATGAAATTTGGGTCTATTTCTTCTTTGATTAGGCCGTCCACTATTTTGGGTTCGGTGGGAGCGTAGTGGAGATTTGGGCAGATGAGGTTTGGGAGGGGAGGCTCAGGATGCCGGGGTGGAATCCATGTGTGAGACCTGCTAGTATCTGGGTCCTGATGGAGTTGGAAACTGCAGGCAGGGCTGGAAGGGGTGTGGCTGAGGCCAATGAGAAGGGAGGATGGGCCTGAGGAGGAGGGAAAGTGGCTACCGGGATCGGCAGTGGCGGTAAACCTGAGCTGCGGCCGTCTCCTGGGACGGAAAAAAAGGGGGGAAAGAGAGGGGGAATGACGTGCGTCGGAGCCTGCGAGGATAGAGGCATGCTCGCGCTGGGGACGGCTCCTGGGGCGGAGAAAACAGAAGGGAAGAGAGGGGGAATGGGGAGCACCGGTGCTTGTGGCATGAGTGGGGAAAAAGCTTGTGCTATGAGCGGAAAGCGGTGCTGCGCGCCATGAGAAGGGGATAGAAAGGAGAGGCAAGGGTTGCGGACGGTAATCGGCCGCCGGCTGTCTGACAGCATGAGCAGCGAGCTCCCGCTTCGAGGATCGAGCAGGATGGGCGTGGCTGGAGACTGCGGTGTCCGGGACGTGGCCCGAGCTCGGTGACGGCCTTCTGCTGCGTCCTGACGTGGAGTAGGGGGCTCTGCGGCCCGAGCGCGCTCTGCCTGAGGCCCTGGAGGGAGGGGTAGATTAAGGCTTTTCCTGCGGTTGGAGAGATGAATAGAGGGCGAGGAGATCCAATTTGGAGGAACGGCGTGGAAAAATGACGCCGGCGCTGGTGAGCGCCTTGCAGAGCTCGGCTACGGTCCATTTTCCCTTGGCTGGGGCGCAGGAAAAGGCTGAAGTGTAAGAGTACGCTGGGGAAGATGCCGACATCTGGAAGATGGTGGAGATGGCGTAAGCTGGCGTCTCGGAGCAGTGTTGTTTTTTTTGACAACCATCTTAGATTTAGTCTTAGTCTTATGGACTAAAATGCTTATTAGTTATAGTCCAAATTTAGTCGACGAAAGCCAAAAAGGTTTTAGTCTAGTTTTTGTCTAAAAAGGGGAAAAAGTCTTTTAACAAATTAATGTAGGTAGTTAAGTATTTTGCTGTTGGGTAGTGTCACTTGTAAGTTCTGAAAATAGCAGATCTAGTTCAACACAATGTGAGCTTCCGGATCGACTATTTTCACCAATAATTGCAATAAGGAATGTTTTAAAACATAAAAGACAAACAAGGATGGAATGCTAAAACGGCTTGCCATACTAGAATGGCAAAGTGTCTTTAATGCTAAAACGGCTTGCCATAGCAGTAGGTATGTTTAAGGTTTTGATTGGCATGCACAATAAGCAGAAATGTCATGCATTTTAAACGTCTGACGGACCACCCGTCTGTTCAACGAAAACTCACGCACGTCTCGTCATGTTTTAGTCATCAACGAGCCATTTTTATCTCGTCATCGTCTCGTCATCGTCATGAAAAGTGGCGTCAACGAAATGATTTCGCCATCGTTGACGAAAACAACACCGCTCGGAGTGCGAGCAGCGGCGGTGCGTGAGGGCCTGCGGCCCCGTGATACAGCGGCGGGCTCGATTAGTGGATCCTGCGGAGCGCTGGTGGCCTGAGCGGCGACCTGGATGAAGGCTGGATGAGCTGCAGGTTTGTCTGTATCAGAGGAATAATCCTCGGAGGACGAGTGAATCTCGGACATTTTGCGGCGATTGGGAGTGCCAATGCTGGAATCAGAGATAGCTGAAGGTAGGACTGCTTGGTTATTTAAAGGGACTGTAGTAATTGGATAGGGAGAGTGATTGGATAGGGAGTGATTGCTGATGATGAATTGGCCGTGTTAATTATCTGCACGAGCTCCTCCTGAAATTTGTTAATGAAACATCACGTAGTTGAACATCTCAAGTTTCTAGGGCTCTCAGAGGAAAACAGTTTGAAGGGACTCAAGGGAAAGAGGGCAGGATTCATCTTTTGAGCAGGTTTGAGATCACTACTAAAACAAAGCAAACCAAAAATCATATCAGGATCATCTGTCAGAATACAGTCTATACTCTAGAATTTGTACTAATGTAAAAAAGGACATGTGATATCTGAGAAACTAATAATTATCGTTTAGCACTATATTACTAATAAACGTGATGTAAACACACATTCAGTGTAAGCACTCATATTATTTTACACCCTACTGTTATACAATAAAATAAATAAATTAATAAGTATGATTCTACAGTCATAAAGATATCGTCATACATGCATCTCACAGTCATAATCACATCGTTTTTCTAGAACATTATAAATATCCTGGCATCGTGAGAGATACAATGCAATCAAACGTACTTCATAATGTTTCATTTGATAAAGTCAGGAATTTTAGTTTGGAATAAGTATAACTAGTAAAATGTGTACATGTTTTGTCAAAGTAAATAACAGCGAAAGCTAGTAGGAAAATGAAAGTAAGACTTACTCATGTAAATGTCTCCTCCTGCTGGGTTTGCGTCGCATCGCGTCCTTCTTAGGATTGAGGTAAATATAAGTCTTATTCCTCACAGCATATCTTCATTCAGAAACAAACTGTAACCAAGATGAACTTGAAGTCATGTTGCTTTGTTGCGGTGATGTGGGAGTTTCCTCGCGTACAGATACTCCAGTCCTTGCCGCGCTTGTAGCACATGGGTAATTTGCATGGCCAAAGAGATTTCGCTATAGTGGGCGCGGTCACATTAGAGATAATTAGTTGGAACTGGATAGACTAGACATCTCCTTGGTTTCATATAGATTAATTTATCACAGATTATTTGTTTTTGATAAAACTTACTTTGTTTAAAAGCATAAATCTCAAGCTTTCAGCAGAGGTGGGTAGAGTACCCAAAATCAGTACTCAAGTAAAAGTACAAGTACTTATGGAAATATTTACTCAAGTATGAGTAAAAGTAACAATCTTAATAGTTACTTGAGTAAGAGTAAAAAAGTATCCGACGGAAAAAGTACTCAAGTAGCCAGTTACTAGTTACTTCTTGATATGAAGTGAAGACCCTGAATTTCAAACTGTTTGGAAAGCTTCCGCACACCTCTCCTTGAAAACATTATATTTGTATTATATATATATATATATATATATATACACACACACACACACACACACACACACAGGGCTCGCAAAATTTCTGGTAGCCCTTCGGGCAGGTTCTCTTCAGTTTTTGGTAGCCCGAAAATTAATTTAACTAGCCCAAATAAAAAAAGACCTTTTTTTAAATATAGAAAATCAGATAGGAGTCTAATCAAAAATGTTTTTAATACACAAATATAAACAAATATCAAGGAAGTAATTTTATTTCATTATATTTATTTCATTTAGTGTATCTGCAGAATTTTTAAATATTAATTTAAAGCAATTCATAACCATTTTTGAGATCTGCGAAACTAAAATAAACAGTAATGGGATCGGACAATGTAAAGTAGAATATTAAGCCATAAAATGGCACGATTTAAAAATCAGATACAGTTTCACACAAAAACAAAATATGTTACACTATGGCATTTACTTGTTTACTTGTACTTGTTTAGATTTTTAGAAGGCACCTTAACTTTTTACATTTACAACTCTGTGTTTGCTGCATAAAAACATGGGTCGATAATTGCAATCATTTGACCATAAACAGCTGAGAAAAAAATGTATTGGAAATGAAAAATTAATTATCAGTCACGAGGGGGCGCTTCAGGGGCGCTGAAATATTACGGTTTCCATAGTAACAGCTGTATACACAGCAGTATTAACGCAGTTTTATCAGACATGAAATAAAGAAAATTCCAACGACACGTTTCTGAAGGCAGTAACGGAGGAACGCCATCAAATGTAACGAAGTAAAAGTAAAGTTTTTTCACTTTAAATCTACTTGAGTAAGAGTAAAAGTACCTATCTTTAAATATACTCTAAAAGTACTAGTTACCGCAAAAATTTACTCAAGTAAATGTAACGAAGTAAATGTAATTCGTTACTACCCACCTCTGGCTTTCAGTAGATACCACTTTTCTGTTTGTGTGCTGAGTATTCACCGAGTTTGAATGATTTAAGTGACGCATTTCTAAAAGCAGTTCGCGGAGACAGAGAAAACAGAAATCACCCTCTTTGTTTTCTTTATTCTAAATAAAAACGACTTTCTGCTGTTCTTGTGAGTGTGCATAAATAAAAGTACACACTTTACAGTTTCCAATGATATATATATATAATTTGTATGACTAATACTGACAGAGCATTTTTAGTGTCTTTTGCGCTGATCAAAAAAAAAAATGAGCCGGTATCGCCGGCGATACAGCCGTCCTCTGGGAGTTAAAGACCAAGCGGCAGACAGTGAGTTGACCTACTCTGTGTTTCAATTGGCCTTCTCAAATCATGAATTGGCTAAAATAAAATCCATAGATGTAAAATAAAAGATTAAATAATAATAGATATAAATATGCGCTATTAGGTGCATATCCAATCGTTTGTGCGGAGAGAGCAAAGCGTCTCGGGTTACTATTGTAACCTAAGTTCCCTGAGGGAACGAGACGCCGCATCAGGAACGCTATGCAGAACGCCATTGGCGGGCCGCACTCTGAATCATGTCTTGCAACGAATGAACGGCGGGGGTGACGTCACAGGCGCGGTGACGTCACCGACCAGGAAGTATAAAGCACGTGCGTTTGACGCCCGCGGCAGCTCTAGCATGAAGAGAGCATTCCGCGGACAAGAGGGCACTGCAATCCCCGGCTCTTGGGCTCACGGGGAAGACAGTAGGGGCCTCTGCCTGGTAGCCAGCCAGTGCATGAGGCACTCCTCAGCCTTGTTCTAAGGCAGACGAGGAGTCTTAGTCCTTGGTCAGGGTAGTTTCCGGAACCAGAGGGACCGAATTACACTCGGTCTGATAGCATCCTGCGTCAGAACACGAGGACAAGTAAGCCATTGTCTAGCATTCCGCGGACAAGAGGGCTGTATGGTTCTCAGCCCGCAGGCACACGAGAATGAAGACCTCCGCCTGGTTCGCCAGCCAATGCAGGAGGCACCCCTCGGCCCTCGGGCACACGAGGAGTCTTAGTCCTTTGTCTGGGGTTTCAGCCATGACAAGAGGGACTGAAAGCTCGGTCTGTTAACAGCATCAGAACGCGAGAGTAAGAGCCTTTGTCTAGTTTTCCACGGACAACAGGCTAAGTATTTCTTTGTTTGATTGCAGATCTCTTTAGTTTGACGAAACTTCTCTTCTTTCCGCAGACAGAATGCGCCTTGAGAAGTCTTCTCCTGGCTAGGGAGGTGGCTGACTCTCTAGGCCTAGCGCACTAGGCCGAGAGCACAGCAGAGCCTGGAGCGGCTCTGAGGTCAAGCTCATAATACCTGACGAATGTCAGGGGCGAGGACCAACCCGCAGCATTGCAGATGTCCTGTATGGGGACACCTGCCGTCAGAGCTCTCGAGGCACTCATACCTTAGAGTGGAGTGAGCCTTGAGTCCCAAAGGAGAAGGGAGATCAGAGGACTCGTAAGCAGTAGTTATGGCATCGATGATCCATCTACAAATAGTGGGCTTTGAAGCCGGGCTCCCCCTCTTAGGGGGGCCGTAACAGACAAACAGTTGCTCTGTTTTACGCCACATGGCAGCTCTGAGGACATATGCATCTAAAGCTCTGACTGGGCACATGCAATTTAACTTCCTGTGACTCTGCTCCACGTATGGAGGAGGATGAAACGCTTGCAGCGTTATCGGCTGCGGTGCTAGGGAGGGGACCTTCGGGACGAGGCTTTGGCCATCCCTGGGTCAAACTCTAAATGAGACGGGGCCACTGACAGGGCCTGCAGGTCGCCTACTCTCTTGAGGGAGGTGAGTGCTAACAGAAGCGCTGTTTTTATTGTGAGGATGCGATCTGTCCCACGCGGGGACCCTGGGTGTCACTCGAGGCCTCAACCTGAGCGCACCGCAGAGGAACCGTATGACCAGGGGCTCTCTGCCCACTGAGAGGCCACCTAGAGGGGCGTGGTAGGCACTTATAGCCGCCACATAAACCTTCAAGGTGGAGTGAGCTAGCCCTGCGGACAGGCGAGACTGAAGGAACTCCAGAACTGTACCGACCGGGCAGTTGACTGGGTCTAAGTGGCGCTCACGGCACCATCTCGCAAACAAGTTCCACTTGAGGCCATACAGTTTCCTTGTAGAGGGAGCTCTGGATTGGAGAAGGGTCTCAACCACCTCAGTAGGGAGACCCGCTCCTATGAGTTGCGCCCCCTCAGGGGCCACACTAATAACCTCAACCTCTCTGGGTGGTGGTGGCATACTGCGCACCCAGCCTGAGACAGGAGGTCCCTCCTGACGGGAATCTCCCATGGAGAGCCGTCGAGGAGAGATACTAGGTCCGAGAACCATACTCGTGCCGGCCAGCGCGGGGCTACTAGTAGCAGCCGCACTTGAAACCGACGGACCCGTTCCAGAACTCCCGGGAGCAGAGCGATCGGGGGAAAGGCGTACAGACGTAACCTCGGCCACGTCTGTGCCATGGCGTCCAGCCCCAGTGGAGCTGGAGGCACTAGAGAGTACCAGAGGGGACAGTGCGATGTCTCTTGAGTCGCAAACAGATCCACCTGTGCCTGGCCAAAAACTCTCCATATTTGCTTCACCACCTCTGGGTGAAGCATCCATTCCCCGGGCCTCAGCCACTGCCTTGACAGGACGTCTGCTCCCACATTCAGATGTCCAGGAATGTGGACTGCTCTCAGGGAGAGGAGTTTTCCTTGAGACCACAAGAGGATCCGATACGCCAGCTTGAATAAGGGGCGTGAGCGGATCCCTCCTTGATGGTTTATGTAATAAACTACCGCTGTGCTGTCTGTACGAACGAGGACATGACGGTTTCTTAGGTCTGGTAGAAAACTCCTCAGGGCCTGGAACACCGCCAGCATCTCTAGGCAGTTTATGTGCCATGAGAGGTGGTGAGGGCTCCACAGGCCTTGGGCTGAGCGGCCACTCATGACCGCTCCCCATCCGGTAAGGGACGCATCTGTCGCTAGCGTGATGCGGCGGCATGGCATCCCCAAGACCGGTCCCTGAGAGAGAAACCAGGGTTTCTTCCACATGACCAAGGCACGAAGGCAGCGCCGCGTGACCTTGATCTTGAGGAGTGGGTTTCCCCTCGGGGAGAACCCCCTGGTTTTGAGGCACCACTGTAGTGGTCTCATATGCAGCAGTCCAAAAGGTATCACGTTGGAAGCGGCTGCCATAAGACCTAACAGTACTTGGAACTGTTTGACAGTGAGTGACTGGCCTAGCTTGACCGCATTTACTGCAGTAAGTATGGACTCTATCCGAGCAGGAGACAGTCGTGCCCGCATCGTGGATGAATCCCATACCATGCCCAGATAAGTAGTCCTCTGTAGTGGAGAGAGGACGCTCTTCTTGGCGTTGAGTCTCAACCCCAACTTCTGCATGTGAGCGAGAACAACACCTCGCTGCTGAACCGCTAACTGCTCTGAGCTGGCTAGGATGAGTCAGTCGTCTATATAATTGAGTATGCGGATGCCCTGGAGTCGCAGTGGAGCCAGCGCAGCATCCACACACTTCGTAAAAGTTCGGGGTGAGAGAGCTAGGCCGAACGGAAGTACTCTGTATTGGTACGCTTCGCCCCTGAAAACGAACCTGAGAAACTTCCTGTGCTGAAGAAGGATGGAGACGTGAAAATAAGCGTCTTTTAGATCTATCGTGACGAACCAGTCCTTGGACCTGATTTGTGACACGACCTGCCTGACAGTGAGCATTTTGAACTTCAGTTTTCTGACTGAGCGATTTAGCAGCCTGAGATCTAAGATGGGCCGAAGCCCCCCATCCTTCTTCGGAACAATGAAGTAACGGCTATAGAACCCGGATTCCCTGTCTTGAGGAGGGACCACCTCGATGGCCTTCTTCCTGAGAAGAGTATCTACTTCTTGTTCCATTACCAGACCCTGCTCGGGGTTTACTAATGTTGGAAATACCCCGCTGAAAGGTGGCGGCTTGGTGCCGAACTGGATAGCATAACCTTTCTCTACAGTACGCAGGACCCACTTTGAAATATTTGGCAGTAGTTTCCACGCTGCCAGAAAATTTACTAAGGGTACCAGCCTCTCGAGACTGGTGTCTGGATTTACTCGAGGAACTAACTCGGAGACCTGTAACAGCGGACTGGCAGGAAGCTCCTGAACTAGCTCCTCTGAGGACCCCCGCAGGGGTTGCGAACTCTACAGGGCCGCTACGTTTTCGGGCGGAACAGCTAGAGGATGTTCGTGGGAGATCACCGCGCCCTGTAATACTGGCAGTTAGCTGACTCATCTCCTGAGGGCCTTGAGGGGGTTTGAAACCCGCACCAGGGGGTACGGTGCAAACCCGCTCGCGAGGGGCTGCCCTCAACGGCCCTGAGCCACAACCGTCAGGGCCGTTTAGCCGAGGACTTCCTTGACTGAAGGACGACCCTCAGGTCGGGCCTCCTGTCAGGAGCCCTTGGCTTAGAGCGTCGCTGTCCCCGCCCTCTAGGATGGGCCGGAGGGGTACGGGTGGCAACTCTCTGCTTCTGCGCCTCACGGTACGAGGAAGCTCGTACACGGCTGGGGCTGCTCCCGTCCAGCAGCCCCAGAGGAGTAGACACGGCGAGGGAGGAAGGTCCTGAACGCTGCAGCCTGTCTACGGGCCTCCTGGTACCTGGCGACAACTGTGTCGACCGAGGCACCGAAGAGGTGGGCGTCCAGGAGTGTGACCCTGTCCTTCTCTTTGACTTCGGACAGGGTCAGCCAGAGATGCCTCTCCGCTGCCACCAGGGCTGCCATAGACCGACCCACAGCACGAGCGGTCTCCTTGGTGGCGCGGAGAGCGAGATCTGCAGTACGTTGCATCTCTGACACATTCACATCCCCACCATGGCTCAACTCCTTCAGCAGGTCTGCTTGATAGGCTTGTAGCACTGTCATGGTGTGAAGGCAAGCACCAGCCTGACCTGCTGCCGTGTACGCCTTGCCCACCAAGCCTGATGTAACTTTTAATGGCTTTGTGGGCAAAGGCTGAGCCTTCAGGGACGATGCCGAGCCGGGGGACAGATAGCCCGCAAGCGTCTGCTCAACCCGTGGCATCGTCCTGTATCCGCACTCCTCCGCGCCCGCGATGTTTCCATAGTTCTCAGAGGGATTGAATAGGCGGAAGGAGTACGGCTTCTCCCACGATCTAGAGAGTTCTTTATGTAGATCGGGGAAGAAGGGAAGGCTCCGCTTAGGAGGTGCTGACTGTGTCCGCAGGAAGCGTTCATCTAGCACGCTTCGCTGCGGCTCATATGGATTTCTAAGACTTTCTTCCGCGGGCCAAGCGATGTTGAGCTTGGCCACAGCGTTAGTCAGCACCTCTAAAAGCTCCTCGTATTGAGGCGAACGGGGCGGCGGTTGTGGCTCACTGACATCCGGAGCTGCAAGGTCGACCTCCTCGGAGGAAGACAACAAGAGCTCCGGGATCAACTCTGGAGGGGAAGAAACCGCAGTGCGGGCTTCCGCATCCAAGAGAAGAACGCTCGACTGGCTGAGTGAGGGCGGAGATAGGGGTTCACCCGTCTCCATTCCCTCCAGCAGATCGAGCTGCGAGCCCCACGAGTGCAGCTGCCGCTCCGCCTCGGCGGAAGCGGGGCCACTCCCGCGGGGAACGCTGGTGAAAGCCCCTTCCTCGAAGAGGGCTTTCCGGGAGCGGAGCAGGCGCACCGGCAATCGATCACAGTGCGCACAGCCAGCCTTTTCGAGGGCTGACTGAGCGTGCTCCGCTCCCAAGCAGACTATGCATAGACTGTGTGTATCCCCACCAACAATGTAGCGTTGGCAGGGAGGGACACACTGTCTATGCGGGCGCTGAACCGCCACCGCTTTTCTAAGTTGCTTAGAAGTCATCACTCAAATAAAAGTGTACCAAACTGGGCACTAAAAACAGCAATGACTTCAGACAAACACAGACACAGAGCGCTCTCGCTGAATGACAAAAGCTGCCGCGGGCGTCAAACGCACGTGCTTTATACTTCCTGGTCACCCCCGTCGTTCATTCGTTGCAAGACATGATTCAGAGTGCGGCCCGCCAATGGCGTTCCCCATAGCGTTCCTGACGCGGCTCGAGTTCCCGGAAGGGAACACATTTTTAGGACATGAAGGCTCAAGCTCGATCAGTTACATTTTTTTTTCAGTGGAAAATATTTAACCGTTATTTTTTTGTCAGACATGATAAATAAATATGTAGAAAGACTTAAATTACTTCTTAACGAAAAAAACTAATAGAAAACAAAAACTGTTTTTATTATGTAGCTAGTCCGTAGAGATGCATTTCTCGCTAAAGGCGCCCGTCCAACGAGGATTTTGAGGTGGACTGTTTACTGCATCATCACTGACTCAGAAAACAGTAGTTTCTAAATAAATAATTAAAATATCACCTTACTATTAGACAGTCAGGGTATTTACTTTTGCCAGTGTTTTGTGGTAAGCTTTAAACACGGAACCCTTCCAAGCTGTGCTGAACGTGCGCTGAACGTGCTGCTGACAGGAGCGTCCGAGCCACTCTTGAAAGTCATGGTAGCCTGGTCTCGTGGTTCCTCCAGCGCTTCAATTTTTCGAGTTATGTCGTTGTACGGGAAACGCACCCCAGAATGATGTATTACTCCTAAACCTTTATGAGCAAAAATGAAGAAATTATTTATTTTTTCCATACAAAAAAGGTGATTGCACTGGTGCCTCCATTTCCTGCAAAGCTGCTTCAGCTGCCTTCAAGTCTACACACAAACGATTTGATATTCATCCAACAGCGCGCATTTAAACAAGGTTAAACGTTTTAACTAACATATGTGATATGCTTGAACTGTTTTATTTTATGCTTTGAGAAGGCTAAATTGATAGAGGATCGACTCACTGCCGCTGGCCGCTTTTCATCATTACTTTAAAAACATTTAACGTACAATTAACGAACAAAAATGCTTCAAACGTTTTGCTAAAAAGCGAAGAGCTTTTACGCAGAGAAAAACCTAAGCTGTATATAAAAGAAATAAATATGCCCATATGTGAAATATATTTTTCTGAATGAATAATAAATTAACAAAACAAAAGAGAAAAAAATAACAAGTACAAAATTACAAAATACATGATACATTTCAACACTTTAAACCAACATTTTTTTGGCATTGTTAAGAATCTGTTATCAAAAACAAAAAAAAGATAATAAAAAGTAAAGTCGTTGCCGAATTAATGTGTGCACAGTTGTAGCGATAGTAGATCCTATTGTATTTTGAGAATAAAGGCCCAACAAATTAAATTAAATTAAAAACTGGAGAGCATTGTATTTTGTAATTGCATGTGATTCAGCGCAACAAACGAGTAACACAGCACAGATATTTCCCCGGGCAATATCTTATGGCTTTCACAACCCTTCAAACATCTAACCTCACAATTGTTAATGAGGGTCGTTCGTGTCACTTTTAAACTTGCCATTTCACCTTTCCCCCAACCTATGAATAAAGGTGTGAAGAGCTGGCTTGGCTCCTGGGGTGGGAGGGGGGGTGTTAAAACCGGTGTTTTTGCCCTTGCCCTCCGTTTGGCGCATTTACGTGAAGTGCTAGGGGTGTCTCATTTCTCGTTTAGTTGGAGGGGAGGGTGAAGGGGAAGGGCCAGATTTTTCGGGACTTCACTTCAAACGAAGGGCTAAGAGAAATTTCCATTTTCCAACATGCCTGCTCACTCGAGCAAGCAGACTTATAAATATAGGTAATTTTTGCCATTAATAAGGATTTTTATGACAACTTTTCATTATATGTATATTACCTTCAATCTTCTGTTTGTGTTTATGGTGTTGTTCTGTAAATAAACGTGAGCAAAAAATCGCTAAAGTTTGCTAGCAGATAGCACTGATTGCACTGATTGATATTAAAAAATATATTTTTATGTCATATACACTTGACTGCAAGTTGGAAACATGAAAGGCCATGTGGCGCGGGAATTTCCCACACCCCAGTCATTTAAATCAGTACATAATAATGAAAAAAAATACCTTACAAATAAAAAGAAGAAGATTTTTACGATCTGAAATTTCTTAAACCCGTGAACCCCTGTAAACATTTCAGTCCAAGGATCCAGTAAACAAATGCGCTCAAATGGAAAGTTCAAAAGGAAATTCACAAATGAAGCACTTACCCACTTCTCAAGGCACCACTACACCACAGATTTGCAATTTGCAGCGCATGTGATAACGCATTGTTTGTTTCGCTTACGGACATATGTGTAGGGGAGAGCGGGGAACAACCTAACACTTTTTGAATTTCGCGGTTTATCTAAATCCACGTGGGGTTCAGAGTGCAATTTTTTATCCACGTTATTTTCACACTTGTCTAGTACAAATATATCGCTTTGTTTCATATTTACAGTGTATATGTTTTTCGTTATTTGCCTCAAAAGAAAGGAAGTGAAACGTGACAACATGCCCCGTAGGTGGGGTACATTTGTAACTATTGAGGGGCACGTTGTAACACGACCATATGACAGCTTAAAATGTAATCTGATCGAATGAAAAAAATATACACAACAAACTAAGATATTTTGAGATATTTTGAGTTAACTTTTTCAAATGAAGTAATGAGGTTTTTTTAAAAAATAAAAATGATCTAATTTTGGAGTTTGAAAATGAACACATTGCAACAATGCTTTGAACGGCCCTGATCGCAACACACAGCTGTACAGAGGTTCAAAACAATGTGGACAGATAGATGAAACACATTTAGACATTCAGAAGAACACTCCACTCCTTCCACACACAGCTCTCATAGAACACGACACACATAAACCAGCCAAAATGCTTTACATTACTTGAAATAATAACTTCTGAACATTAAACATTAATTGTCAGCCTTTATTCACCTGTGTCTTGAGGTATCTTATCGAAATCCTTAGAAGTAAATCGTGTAAACTGCACCGCTAATGTCATAGAATAGCATAGTTTAATAACAGCGGGGAATATTGTAACACAGTGTTACATCTTGCCCCATCTGCGCCACTGGAGTTTAAAACAGGTTAGTGTCTTCTGCTGGTTTGCGAAGCATTAATAAACTATCTGAACTGATAAATAACAAATTGGAGATTAAAATAATAGCAGATTTGTCTAATTTTAAATGAATATTTGAAGCTGAAATGAAAAGTTTACTTCAGCCAGAAATGTACTTTTACTATGGTAAAATAAATATTCAGCGATATCTTCAAAAGGCTTTTGAATTCTGGCGCTCTTTTTTCTCTGCATAGTTGCTATGACAACTAGTAAACACCGTAAATTTGGTTATACTAGCATGTGTGGAAATATTTAAACCACGCGTGTTACAATTAACCCCGCTTTAGGTTGTGCCCCGCTCACCCCTACATGTGAATGAACGGTGCGTACACCGTACATTTGTACTTTTTGCAACGCTACAAAAATTTTTTCAACATCTTGAAATGTGTGATAAACATCGGCGCATGTCCTCTGATGTAACATTAGGAACTAGCGACAACGTATGATGACGTATGATGACGGGCAGCCGTGGCCTAATGGTTAGAGAGTCGGACTTGTAACCCAAAGGTTGCAGGTTTGAGTCTCAGGTCCGGCAGGGATTGTAGGTGGGGGGAGTGAATGTACAGCACTCTCTCCACCCTCAATACCACGACTGAGGTGAGTCCCTTGAGCAAGGCACCGATCCCCCAACTGCTCCCCGGGCGCCGCAGCAATGGCTGCCCACTGCTCCGGGTGTGTGTTCACGGTGTGTGTGTGTTCACTACTGTGTGTGTGCACGTGGATGGGTTAAATGCAGAGCACAAATTCCTTGTATGGGTCACCATACTTGGCCTCACTTCACCCCCTTTCCTTTCCTAAATGTATAACAGTGTTGTAGGGGTTTCCCATTCCTTAACTAAGCTATGCTACAGCAACACGGCAAAAGTAGTTTACTACATCTAAGCTATTTTTCAAAATGTAATTTTTCTACATGGTATGATTCATCATCTTACCAAATCAATGCTTTCTCAGTGGTCAATAAAATTGTCAGTTATACAGGCATAAAAGTTCAGTTTAACGTTACTTGTTTATTCACCACGCTTCCAAACCAATTTGGCAACAAAACCAGTATCATTTACAGGGCTGGATTTATCTCATATTGTGACATAGGCTAACAAAATTCTTGAGGGTTGAATTCTTTCTTTTAAAAAATGTTTTGAAAAAAAAAAAAGGCACTTGTTTCTGAATATTAAACGAATAAAACAGGGGAAACACAACAATACTGAATAACTGAATAAACTATTGTCATGATCGGGGCTGTGGGGTTTCCCTCAGCCACCTGAGGTCGCTGTCCTACACTACACTTCCTTGATTGTCCACCTGTCCTTGTCATCAACACTAATCACCCACATCTGTTCACCATTAGGACTATAAGTATTTTCACTACTCACTCTGCATTCATGTCTGCATTGTCTCGTGTATCGTTTTGTCATTTGGTGTTTCTGATATTCTTGGCTTTTGGATCTTGTTCTTGGTTTTGTTATTTTGTGTTTAAGTTATTAGTTTTGTGCCGTGTTGGCCTTTTTGTTTGTTTACTTTGTTATAGTCATTAAAAACCACTTACTGCATTTTGGACCCAGACCTCCTGTTATTGAACGTGACAGAATGCAGACATCATTGATGGGTCCAGCGGGGAGAATTTTTTTTGAGGGGGCAGCAACCACCTGCTCGGTTCCGGACACTGAGGGGATGTCCTTTTGAGGCGGCGTCGGCAGCTCGGTTCGAGTTTATCTACGCCTGCCTGGCGGCGATGGACACCCGCAGTGCGGAGACGGCGCGGAAGCGCCCCTGCTGTGCAGAGGAGGTGGCGACAACCGCCATCTCTGTTCCTGGCGCTGGGACGGCCGCGCGCTCTTCTTCTGGCGCTGAGGCGGCGGCGCGTCCTATCCCTAACTTGGAGGCGGCTGAGTGCTCTGTTCCTGACACAGAGACGGCTGCGCGCTCTGTTCCTGCCGTGGAGACGGCCGCGTGCTCTGTTCCTGTCGCGGAGACGGCCGCGCGCTCTGTTCCTGCTGAGGAGACGGCCGCGCGCTCTGTTCCTGGCGCGGAGACGGCCACGCGCTCTGCTCCTGGCGCTGAGGCGGCGGCGCGTCCTATCCCTGACTCGGAGGCGGCTGCGCGCTCTGTTTCTGCCGTGCACCATGCGCGCATTTTAAATGGCCAGATCTGTACTTGTTGCATGCCACTGCTGTAAGTTCCTCGAACCAGAATTTATTTATGGCCTCAATTAAGTCAGACTTTGTAGTTGGTTTTTCTACTTTTCGAATATAATCTATCAGAGCATTCCACACCATTTCAATGGGATTCATGTCGTGGGATTCGGCGGGAGTCTTAAGTCAAGTCAAGTCACCTTTATTTATATAGCGCTTTTTACAATACAGATTGTGTCAAAGCAACTGCACAGTATTTAAACAGCACCATAGTGTGTAAGTAACGCATTATTGTAACAATCAATTTTCAGTTTAAGGCAGTTCATCAATGAATTCAGTGATATCATCATTCAGTTCAGTTCAAATACTATACGATATCACTGGAAAGTGTCCCCAACTAAGCAAGCCAGAGGCGACAGCGGCAAGGAACCAAAACTCCACAGGTGACAGAGATGGAGAAAAAACCGTGGGAGAAACCAGGCTTAACCTGGTTTGCAGTTTATACCCTGTTCAGCAATGAGTCTGCCTGCAGCAGTGTGCTTCGGGTCATTGTCCTGGAAAAAACGGTGATGTGCTCCGATGTTTCCCCTAATGTATGGGGCAACAGTTTCTGTTACAATAGCATTTTCAAAGAAAGACCGGTCCATTATGCCTTCGAAGATTGCAACCGGTCCCGGACCCAGTCTGGATATTGCTCCCCAAACATGAACTTTTAGCGGGTGCTTTGGCTTTGGTTTAGACACGTTTCTCCCACTCCTACGAAATGACATGGCGGGCAAAGAGTCTCAAATAATATGTTGATTACAAGGCAACAGACAGCATTCACCCCCATTCCCATTCGGCTATTCATAAACATTTCGCTCTTTATACTGCCGCTGATGGCCTCATTAACTGCTACTGTTAAGGTAACTGAAAAAACAACACTTCCCTCCGGTTTCACAGACCATACTTAAGCTTAGTTCCAGGTTAAAATTATCGGAGCTGTTTAATCTGGAGAGGAATAAAAAAAACTTGACCAGTGATACTAAATATTCTTGCAAACTGTCTGTAGAATATGTGTGTGTTGCACACATGTGTTCATAGAAGCTGCATATCTGGAAATGGACATGTGGGGGCAGCGGGGAGTAGAAGGTGGGGATTTGGTGAGCAGCTTCCGTTAAGTGGAATTCGATAGTGGTGACTCATTAAAAGAAGTTCATACAAAGCTATCACACAACTCATTTGTTCTGTGCACATCTACATGGTGTTAGAAGCGGGATTGTTGACAAATCATGGCTCAGAATCTACGACGTATAGAACCACTCGTGTTTGACGATGACATCGCTAACAACTGGCTAAAATTCAAGAGGGAATGGGACGTGTACAGCAAAGCAGGACTATCGGACAAGTCAAAGAAGGTGCAACCTTACACATTTCTCAATTTAGCCGGTTCGGATGCATTAGATAAATATGAGTCATTTCACTTTCATGAAGACGAAGAAAAAGAAGATCCTGATGTGTTAATAAAAAAATTTGATGAGATATGCTTACCAGAACGGAACGTTATAATGGATAGACATGCATTCAACAGCACGGTGCAAAAATCAGACGAAGGAATTCAATCCTACGTGGCTACTTTAAGACTGCTTGCAAAAAAATGTGACTTTGGCTCGCTAAATGATTAACTAATACGAGACCGAATTGTCTGTGGTATCCACAATGATGCAGTACGTGCTCAGCTGTTAAGGGAGAAAAACTTGACATTAGAATCAGCGATTAGAACATGTATGCTGTTTGAGCGTGCTGACAGGGGTACTAAGGAACTTAAAAGAGAGGCTGAAGTGTTTGCCGTGCAGCAGTACAAAAGACGCTGTAACAATTGCGGGGGTGAGCACGCTATTGAGCGCAATAAATGCCCGGCTGTCAACAAACGCTGCAACTCATGCAACAAGTGGAATCACTTTGCCAAGTGTTGTAGATCTAAGCCTCAAAACGCAGGTGGGCGGATGGCGCCATCTCGTGGACCTAGTGAAAAAAACTTACACAGAGTAAATGAAGTGGAAAGTGAGGTCAACCAAGATTATTTTCATTGTGAAAGCGTGGATCTGCTTGCAAACAAAGGAGAAATATACACAACTCTCTCAACAACCAGTAACAAGCAGGTCAAGCTGAAAATAGATACTGGAGCTAAATGCAATGTTATGCCTTTATCTACACTACAACAAGTTGACCACAATGCCCAAATTGATCAGTCAAACAGAGTCAATCTAATAGCATATGGTGGTCAAACAATCCAGACACTGGGCACTGCCACCTTATTTCTTTCAGGAGGCCAACTGCAATTCCACATAGTGGACAGAAATGTTAAAAGCTTGTTAGGCTTACCTGACAGCATGAGGTTAAATCTCATACAACTCAGCCCTGAAGTACACGCTGTTCAACAGCAGGCTCCCGAGATGACTGATTATGATGATTTGTTTCGTACTGACAGCATTGGCAAGCTTCCAGTCATGTATCACATGCGCCTGGATGAATCAGTGCGTCCTAATGTGTGTGCCCCCAGAAGGATCCCGTTGGCTATGAAAGACAAAGTCTTACAAGAGTTGGAAAGAATGAACAGACTGGGCATCATCTCACCAGTGGAGGAGGCTACCCCTTGGGTGTCTGCCATGGCAGCTACAGTCAAAAAGGATGGTACGGTACGCATATGCATCGACCCTGTGCATCTTAATAAGGCTCTCCTGAGGCCTCATCATCCATTAAAGACTGTTGAGCAAGTGATTGCTGATATGCCACAGGCAATGATCTTCAGCATTTTGGATGCAAAATGTGGATTCTGGCAGATCCCTCTGGATGAGGAATCATCGAGACTCACAACCTTTATGACCCCGTTCGGAAGGTACAAGTTTCTACGAATGCCATATGGGATTTCAACTGGAAGTGAAGTCTTTCAGAGATGCATGGAACAGCTCTTCTCTGGGCAGCCTTGTGAAATAGTTGTGGATGACATCTTGATCTGGGGCTCTTCTGTTGAGGAACATGACAAACGCCTTAAATGTGTGCTAGACCGTGTCAGAGCCATCAATATGCAGCTGAATCCAATAAAATGTCGTTTCCGGGTCTCAGAGGTGCCGTATGTAGGCCACCTTCTCACAGACAAAGGTGTCAAGCCTGACCCAGAAAAAACCAAGGCCGTCCACCAGATGCCTACCCCAGAAGACAAACACAGTTTGCAGAGGTTTCTGGGCATGACCAATTATCTTTCAAAATTCATACACCGTTACAGTGAGATAACAGCTCCCCTACGTCAGCTTCTGCGTCAAGATGCAGAATGGCATTGGACTGAACAACATGCTGCTGCTATGGACACACTTAAGGGACATCTGACAAGTCCACCTGTCCTACAGTATTTTGATGTGCACAAACCAGTGACATTGTCTGCTGATGCTTCCCAGCACGGTCTCGGCGCCGTTTGTCTTCAGGATGGCAGGCCTGTTGCATTTGCATCAAGATCTCTCACTGACACTGAAGCACGTTATGCACAGATTGAGAAAGAACTCCTGGCAGTAGTCTTTGCCTGTGTAAAGTTTCATGATTATACCTATGGACGTCCAGTGACTGTTGAGACAGATCATCAGCCCCTTATAACTATCCTGAGAAAGCCTCTGCACACAGCGTCGGTGCGCATCCAGCGGATGATGCTCAAACTTCAGCGCTATCATCTGAATCTTATCTATAAACGAGGACGTGAACTGTATGTTGCGGATGCACTTTAACGTGCACACCTCCCCACCACAGACACTCCAGGAGCCATTGAGGACTATGATGTGTTGGCTCTGGAACAGGTGTTGACGTCCAAAAGGATTGAGGAACTCAAGCAAACCACAGATGTTCTTTGCAAACGCCTCATGGACACTATCCTCACTGGCTGGCCTGACTCATATAAGGTCATTCCACATGACATCCGTCCGTTCTACGCAATGCGGGATGAACTGACAGTAGATGATGGTTTGATTCTGCGTGGTCAGAGGTATGTAATCCCTCACTCCCTCCAGAAATACTACCTAACACAGCTTCATCAAGGTCATCCTGGCCTTCAGTCCACTAAGCGAAGAGCACGTGAAACCATGTTCTGGCCTACAATGTACAGTGATATTGAAAGAGAGGTATCCAGATGTGCGCCATGCAATGCGTTAAAGCAACACCAGATGAGAGAACCTTTGCAACTTCACCAGATACCAGACAGCCCATGGTCTATCACAGGAGCTGACATATTTGAGTGGTCAGGCAAGCATTACCTCGTCTTAGTGGACTCATACTCTGGATGGTGGGAATTCGATGCCATTCCGAATCTTTCCAGTAACACTGTGATTAGGCAATTGAAACGGCACTTTGCTGTTCATGGGATTCCCCACCAGTTGATGACCGACAATGCAACATCATTTTCAAGCAGGGAATTCAAGAACTTTGCTCACCTGTGGGATTTTCAGCATGTCACGAGCAGCCCCAATTATCCGAGATCCAATGGCCTGGCAGAGCGTGGTGTCAGGTCTGCGAAGCATCTCCTTGAGAAGTGTGCATGTGATGGTTCTGATATTTACGCAGCCTTGCTTAACCTGCGCAACACACCTAGGGATGGTTTGCCCTCCCCAGCGCAACGTCTATTTTCCCGACGCACCAGGTCTCTGATCCCCATGCTACCATCACAGCTGACACAGAGAGTTGAGCCTAATGTTCAGACAGCTCTGTTCGCACTCCGTCAAAAAGGGAAGATAAGCCATGACAAATCTGCCAGACGCCTTCCACCTCTGGAGCCTGGGCAGACAGTAAGGATGGAGACCACCTGTGGGTTTGACAAATTGGCCACAGTTTCTGGAAAGGCTATCCAACCTAACAGTTACATTGTCCAGTCTAATGGTAAGGCCTATGTGAGGAACCGCCGACACCTTCTACAAGTTCCTGAGTCGTACTGTCCTATCATTACCACGTCTGCACCCATGATCTCTCCCAAAAGGCAGGAAAATCCATGTGCTACAGTGCCACATGACACTTCAAAAAATGGAAGTGATGTACCTTCGCTACAAAACACTGACAGTTCTGAGCAAGAGGATTCTGACTCACAAGCTCCACTGGTTGTCACTCGATCAGGAAGAGTGTCCAAGCCTAATTCAAGGCTCAAAGACTTTGTCACACACTGAGTGTACATGCAGCGTGCCCTGTTTATTATACATGGAGCATGAGTTAAATGTTATTGATGTTCATCTTATGCTGCACCCCCTTCTTTAGTTTTACTCATGTATGTGGGGTTATTAGTTAAAAAAAAAAAGAAGAAAGATGTAGAATATGTGTGTGTTGCACACATGTGTTCATAGAAGCTGCATATCTGGAAATGGACATGTGGGGGCAGCGGGGAGTAGAAGGTGGGGATTTGGTGAGCAGCTTCCGTTAAGTGGAATTCGATAGTGGTGACTCATTAAAAGAAGTTCATACAAAGCTATCACACAACTCATTTGTTCTGTGCACATCTACACTGTCTAAATTGTCTAATTGTCAGGAACTGCCAAAAATTGATGTGGAAGGCTTAGCACCTGACACCCCCCATGATTCATGTCACCTTGGCCTCTATGTAAATGATTATGCTATACAAATGCAAACCAGGGGAAGAAGGGTGGCTTGAGACTCTCTGATCTAGAGTTGGCTTACCTGTTTCTTTGTCTCCTTTACACCGTGTCCCAACTACACATAACACCGCGACATGCAATAAAATTATGTTTTTCATGTTAAACAGTTTTTTAAACAGATATCATTTACTCCTGATATCTTAGTCCTTAGCACTTGTGGTACTTAACAATTGTATTCGTTGTCAGTCATATAATAAAAGCTTTATTGTTTTGAAAAACGAGCCTTCTGTTTATTTGTCTACATAATTTTCAATATTAGGATATAATACTAGGGTAGGCTATGGTACTTACATGGACATTAGGCCAAATCTAAATGGTTTCCTTTAAAAAAAAATTAAGAAAAAAAAACTGCATGGGCAGCGCGACATCATAATGTACAGCACAAAAAACACAAAAAGAAATCTAAAGTAAATACTACTACTAACAATAATAACAATAATACATAAAATAAATTTGTAACACTCCAAACTATAGTTTATTTTTCTCCTCTTACAGAAATCAATCAAATAAAGTGTATCTAAAATTGTATAAATGGTATGAAAAAGACGAGTTACCTCTCAAACATGCAAATCTTCATTTGCTGTTGAAATTTATAATGTATTTTCTAATTTTGTACTTGTTATTTTTTTCTCTTTTGTTTTGTTAATTTATTATTCATTCAGAAAAATATATTTCACATGTGGGCATATTTATTTATTTTATATACAGCTTAGGTTTTTCTCTGTGCACAAGCTCTGTGCGTGATGTTCTGATGTTTATGCTGCTTTTTGCTTGTGTGAAATTAATCCCCGAAAATGAATTTAGCTGTCTTTAAATGTGTCACAGCCACCAATCAGTTCAAATTTAAATGTAATTTAACACAATCTTGTCGGTTAATAATAACTAACGACGTCGGTTGTCGGTTGGGGGAAAAAAAGCTAACTTAACATTTCTATTTCCAATGCAGTCTAATAAAAGTTCATCAGGAAAAAAGAAAAGAAAACAATAATGAAACTGCTCCTGCTTATTAATAACTTTTTATTTGATGTTGAAGTATCTAAATAGTCTACAGGCTGTAACAAAGTGCTTTTCTAGCTCCGCTCCCACGAGGTGACTTTTACTGGCAAAAGTAAATACCATGACTGTCAAATAGTAAGGAGATATTTTAATTATTTATTTAGAAACTACTGTTTTCTGAGTCAGTGATGATGCAGTTAACAGTCCTCCTCATATCCTCGTTGGACGTGCCTTTAGAGAGAAATGCATTTCTACGGACTAGCTACATAATAAAACAGTTTTTTTTTTTTTCTCTTTTTTATCGTTAAGTAGTAATTTAAGTCTTTCTACATATTTATTTATCATGTCTGACAAAAAATAACGCTTAAATATTTTCCACTGAAAAAAAGGTAACTGATCGAGCGTGAGCCTTCATGTGCTAAAAATGTGTTTTGCACTCTCCGCACAAACGATTGGATATGCACCTAATAGCGCATATTTATATCTATTATTATTTACATCTTTTATTTTACATCTATGGATTTTATTTTAGCCAATTCGTGATTTGAGAAGGCAAATTGAAACACAGACTAGGTCAACTCACTTTCTGCCGCTTGGTCTTTAAGAAACAAAAAGCTTACGTTTAACGAACAAAAATGCTCCAAACTTTTATTTCTAAATTAACTTAATAAAAAAGAAACGGAATTATAAATACTTTGCCGTTACATACAGCATGAATTACCGATTATGGCGGCAGATATTGAAACAACAGACATAAATACTATCCAAATAGCCCTCTTTGTGCAGGGTTTGGCTACCGAATGTTTTTCCTTGCGCCACCTAGTGGATATTATATGAAGCGCGACAACGTTGTAAAAAAATCTAAAAAAGGCCCTGCAGTAGGACGCGTGGCCACGCGTGCCGAATTGCAGGCTGCCGCGTGAAAATAGACGCATTTTTAATGGCCAGATCTGTACAATTCCACCCCCATAATTCTGCTCTGTTCAAACCTCTCTGCAGTTGTGTAATGTGAATAAGAGAATTCAGTGATCTGCTGTGATTCAAAACTTTTACACTGTGCTTCATTAACTAAGCTATCTTACATTTTTTGCATTGCTGATTCTCTGCTTTATCTCTTGATATTTAATTTAGGTGTTTTCACAGCACCACTGAAAGGAGCATACTGTTTCAAAATCAAAGTCTACAGTCATGCTAATCCTTCAAATCCATCAAATATTTCTATTATAAAGAATGGAGAGAATGTGGTTATGGCGTATGCTCACCAGAATCAGGGCACAGTAGACTCTTCAAATGGAGTTGTGTTGATCCTGGAGGTTGGAGATGTTGTCTATGTGAGACTTTGGTCTGGCAGCAGGATATTTGATAATGACAATAAACACAGCACTTTCAATGGTTACATACTGTTTTCCTTAAGAGAACAGGAGCTTTGCAGAATGTGATTACAGGAAATCTAAACCTTTAGCATATGATATAAGATGAAAATCATGGAGAATCCTTCACTTATAAACCTGTATTAAGGAGGACTGAACTGGACGATGATATCATTGAATTAATTGATGAACTGCCTTTAACTGAAAATTGATTATTTACAATAATGCGTTACTTACACACTATTGTGCTGTTTAAATACTGTGAAGTTGCTTTGACACAATCTGTATTGTTAAAAGCGCTATATAAATAAAGGTGACTTGACTTGACTAATGTATGTTTGAAATTTGCAATAGATTATTCTTTGAACATCAGTATAATAGTCTATACTCATTATACATAAAATATTTATGTTAATAATAAGACTGTCAAATAATTAGTGGCAGGTAATCTTCGCGTTATTTACAATCTTTGTCTCTAACATCAAACTTTGAAGTATTAAAAATAAATGCCCTTTCTTATGGCAAACTGTTTGTGTGCTTTCCTGTTTTCCTCACCAGGGCATGTATGGCCTACACTAGTCTCAGCCTCAGACGTCACGCCCACGGAACATTGGCTAAATGTCTGATGCATATAGTACACTTAACTGGAAACACTTCAGGAATGTCGAAATCATCATCTGATTAGTTGAATTTTATCGGATTTCCGGGAGACGTGAGTGTCACGTTTTTTTTTCCGGTCCGAAGGGAAACAAAGCGCGACCACAAAACCAGTCGTAATTCGTACATTTGTAGCAATAGCCAACAATACATTGCATTGGTCAAATTGATCGATTTTTCTTTTATGCCAAAAATCATTAGGATATTAAAGGGGTGATGAACTGAGAAACCAACATTGCCTTGATCTTTTGGCATATAAGTGGTCATTGTACTATAACAACAAAGCTTTATGTTCTGAAAGTCGCAGGATGTTTTTAGTCTATAAACCGCTTTTATCGGCTAGTTGCATATCTCCACCAACTTGGATTTCTGGTCTAGCCAGTGTGTGCATAGATACTTCTGGTTGTGCGAAAATGGCGTTTTACACAAGATGTTTACAAGATCTGGCAAAGATTACTATTACAGTTTTTTACAGACGCTAGGACACATTTCTCAATACTTAGGTCACTTTTGCAAGACTCTTCACACAGTTCTCCTAACCGACTTTCAGCTTGGCAAAGCAGTTCATTTCACATTCAAAATGCACTACAACTACCAAAACACTTCATTCAGGTCTCAAATAAACTCATTCTTCCAGAACACTAGCAAAGATTGACAGCCGACAAACACATTTTGTCACCCACAAAACAATGACCTATAAAACACCTAACAACATGTAGCATTACACAGTGTTTTCCTGTGTAAAACAAGGACACATCTCTGTTTATAATTGCAATATATATTGTTTATAACTGCAATATATGTTACTGGAATGAATCAGACATTATGCAGTATTCGTAAATATTTTGTTGTTTATAAATTTTTTTGCACAAAGTAATTCCAAAATACAATAATTTGTAAACACACCATCCCCTGATACAGATACAATAGTAATGCTAATCTACTCGCATTTTTAGATTTGAAATATGTTTCAATAAAATATTGCTGTTGAATTTTGCTGTCTTATTCAGTTTTGCATTATGTTATTGTTTTGAGCATAAGCACGTACAAAGATTTTTGGCAGTTGTTGTGTCTGAGTGAGAAAAGAATTCAAAACAAAACAGAACAAACACACAGGGGCAGGTAGAAATCGTAGTCAAAACACAGGCAGAAAGGTCGGGGCTGGCAGCGAGAATCAAACACGGGAGGGAGTCCAGGAATCAAACACGGGAAAACAAACAAGGGAAGAAACGCTCAGAAATGCAGCCGGGGCAATACAAGACTTCGCCCAGAAGCTGAGTGTGAGAGTGGCTTAAATGCAGTCCTAGAAATGAGGTGCAGGTGTGAGTGGTAATCAGTGCAGTGAGAAACAAGGAGCAGGTGAATGCAGTGATTAGTGCAGTGGCTATTGGGGAATGAAGTCCATGATGTGTAGTGCAAGAGTTTATGATGACAGGATGACTCAATTCGTGACAGTAGTCATTGAATGCATTTTGTGCCAAAACAATTACACCAGTGTCTTATGCTGCGTTCCAGACAGGTTTTTGAGCCAGTAAATCACGACTTCAAACCACGACTCATGACTTTGTAGCATTCCAGGCAAGTCACGTCAAACTGCCTGAGCGCATTTACTATTATTATTTTATTACTATTAATTTGATTGCAATCCCTGCTGTAAAAAACAGCATATGCTGGTTAGGTATGTTTTGGTGCTGGGATGCTGGTGGATGCTCGTCCTTTGCTGGTTAATGCTGGTTTATGCTGGTCCTTGACCAGCAACATGACCAGCATAAACCAGCAAAGGACCAGCTAAAACCAGCATCCCAGCACCAAAACCTACCTAACCAGCATATGCTGTTTTTTTCAGCAGGGATGTTATATTGCCCTACAGTCTATTTTTCCACTGTATACCACTTGCATAAACACCGCACGGGAATGGGGCTGACGTTGCTTCGTGGGCTATGTAACTGCAGAACTCGGAACTGGGAGTACATCGATCTAGTAAGAGTTCTCAGGTGGGAAGTCACAGGTTTGTTATGAAGTGAGCATCAGGGCTACTTGCTACAGAACAACAATGAGAAACCACACAACCTCAGAGTCAGTAAAATGTCTCAACCTTGTTCTGGGTTTTTTTATGAGGCTTTTCCTAAATTCTGTATAGCAATATATTTTTATTTAGCAACCTGTTCATACACTGGAAATCTAAATCAAATAGCTACATGAGGGTAGGCAAGATACTCATATAACCCCTTATTTTCAAATTATTTCTCATACCATAATGACTCTCCTTTTTTTCCATTTAACTTAAAAATAAGTGATTTTAACAATTGTTCAGGATTCCTTTAATAATAAAGCATCCTTTATTTCCTACAATATCCCAAAGCCTAATTGTAATACCATTTGGGCTGTTTCAGTGCCATTCTCAGTTAATATTTTCTTCCACAATTTTGGATTTTTCTCCATTATTTGCATCTTAGTCCTAGCCATGTAAATCCCCCAGCATTTCTCCAAAATGATAACCAATGTTTAATTTCTTTTTCTTAATAATTTTACATGGGTTTCATACATTGTATACTTGTTCTCTTTGCAAAGTATTTCTGGCATTCTCTTTCAAATACTAACAAAGGATTTTTTTGTTTTGTTATGTTGTGTTATGTTATGTTATGATATGGGTTTATTTTTAATTTCAGTCTTTCTAGCCATTATGCTTAGTTGTGTTGGCTCATTTTGGTATTCTCTACAGTATAATCTATTTTTCAAGTTTTTAATGCATTTGAGCACTCATGTTTTTCTCCAGGATCCACATATTCTATTCCACATTTCCTTTGCCAAATCTATGTTTTCCTTATTTAAGTAATATTACATATTTCCCTTCTTTATCTACATTTTACCATTGTATCAGTTCCTATTGTGTATTTTTCAACTATTTCTCTACATTGGCTACATTCTTCTAAATTAGACTTAATGTTCCAGCTTGCTGAAGACCTAATCTAAACCTCATATTTTCTATTTCCTTAAGGGCTTCCTCCCCTAAACATCCAAAAACTGCTCAAGCTATTCCTCATCCTTTAATCATCTGTGGATTTCCATTTACTACCACCATATCTCCTCAGGTATTCTCTATCCAGCCTTCATACATTCGGATCATTATCCGCTGTATCTGTATTTCTGTAATAGCTGACCGAGGTGGGTGTGGGTCAGCTATTGTGAAAACACCATCTCTTTCATCATCTACTGGTGGTAAAGTAAGCAGGAACTCATGTGCATTTCGAAAGTCTGTCATTACCTCTTTTATATATTCTAAACTTTTTAAAATTTTGAGTCTCAACCTGAGACTTTTCCAATTTATAGTATACTGTTTAATTTTGCCCATATTTTCCTTGTGCACCATGCTAAAAATACCCGCTTCCTCTGAGGTTTTTACACTGTATAACCACTTCCTGCTCATAGTGGCTTCCTATTCTTAGGGCCTATTGTATAACTACAAGGCTGACTTCTGACTCTGGAAAGTCTTCTCTCTGCAGCCCATCTCTACTTGATAATCATAAAAGTATCTGACCTGGTTCTGTTTCCTGGACTGAGGTTTCTGCACTTAAGGCTCTTTTCTGCCATGCTTTCACCCTATGGTCCCCCCTCCAGCCAGTTCTATGAAACCACTACAATTAATCCAGAATGCAGTTGCAAGATGAATTTTTAATGAGACGAAAAGAATGCATGTCACACCTCTCTTCATTAACTTGCTCTGGCTACCAGTAGCTGCTCGCACAAAATTCAAGGCATTAATGTTTGCCTATAAAAACCACCACTGGCTTTGCACCCCTTTACTTAAATTCACTACTTTAGACTTATGTACTCCCTGGAAGCTTGCGTTCTACAAGTGGACGGTGCATTATTACGGTGGCATCCCAAAGAGGCACAAAATCACTTTCACTGACATTTACATTAACTGTTCCCTCCTATTGGAATGACCTGCCCTACTCAATCTGAACAGAGTCTTTAACAATCTTTAATAAACAGCTAAAAACACATCTCTTCCATCATTATTTGACCCTCTAACTCTAGCCCTGTCTATTCCTGGCGATGTCCTCAACTGCTCAGTCAGGTCCGGTCTTATAGAGCTTGGTAGGAGTAACTTTCAAGTCTCAGATAATAGGTTATAATTAGTAATCACTCAAGAGTCTTATTTTAAGAAAGGTTTAATTGAATCACCGTTTGACATGGTTTTGGTTTATTAAAAGCAATCAATCAAAAATAACACCTCTAGTCATTAGCATATAGTTTTTTGGTTTCCCCTCTTAGGCCTCCAACTAACACTTTTCTGCAGCTGAGGGGTAAAAACACAAAATACATTAAGTTCAACATAGGAGTTCCATTCGCAACTCTGGCTGCAAATGCATCAACTAAAGAAACCTTTTTGCAAAGCGAATAAAACACAAGTTGCAGTCTTATCTTATTATTAACCACAGGCAAGCTATACTCACCTTCTGCAGTTTACACACCAAAGATACACTTAAAACTCATCTTTAATTAGAAGGGAAGTTTGAATTCTTAATGCTTCTAGATAATTTTTATAATCTTTTGTAAATAATTTAACCATCACGTCACAAGGACGGTCGGAGACGAGTGGATCCATTCGCAGCATTTTATTGGTACAGACAAACACAGAGGGGCAGGCAGAAATCGTCGTCAAACACAGGCAGAAAGGTCGGGGGGTGGCAGCGAGAATCAAACACAAGAGGGAGTCTAGGAATCAAAAACACAGGAAATCTAACACAGGAAAGAAACGCCCAGAATGTAGCCGGGGCAATACAAGACTTCGCGAAGAAGCTGTGTGTGTGAGTGGCATTTAAGCTGTCCGTGTGATGAGCTGCAGGTGTGTGTGTGTGTGTGTGAATGAGCTGCAGGTGAGAGCAGTGATGGGTGCAGTGGCTGGTGGAGGCTGAAGTCCATGATGTGTTGTGCAAGAGTTTGTGATCACAGGGCGACGGAGGCTCAAATCGTGACAGAGCCCCCCACCTAGGAGCGGCTTCCAGACGCTCCAAATACCTGTGAGACAGTTCCGGATAGAGTGGGCATGACCCAGAGGCCTGAATGGAGGCCCCGGACCATGTGCAGGTGGAGAACCAGGAGACTGAGGCGGAGCCGACGGAGGGAGAAGCCATTGTGGAGGAAGGGTTGGCTCTTTCATGGGGCCGACCGACGGAGGTGGAGCCCAAGGCGGAACCGGAGAGTCGAAGGTCATGGGCGACACCGAGGATCCGGAGGGCCAAGGCGGAGATGGAGGTTCGGAGGTACGCGGCGGAGCCGAAGCGACAGAGGACCGAGGCTGTGCCCGCGGGAGGTCCACAGAGCCGGTAGGACGGAGTGACGAGGCACAGCCGGAGGAGTAGGGTCCAGAGGGGATGGTGGGGCGACGACTGACCAGGTCAGAGCCGGAGGGACGATGGAGCCCTGTGGAGCTGGTGGACCGACGGCCAACGGCGGAGACGAGGGAGCAGAGAGCCGGGGTGGAGCCGCAGGGTCGGAGGGCCGAGGCGGAGTCCAGGACTCTGAGGTTGGAGGCGATGGTAAGGGAATCTCCAGCCAGGGCACCGATGGAGACTGGCAGTCCCACGGCAAGTCCTCTGCACCGAAGGTGGGTTGAAGGTGAGCAGAGCGACTGTCAGGAGACAGAGGTGGTCGGACTGGGGCAGTAGGGAGGGTGGGTGGGAAACTCGACAGTCCATACATGGCCTCCGTAGCTTGAACAGGGCAGACCGGAATCTCAGGAAGACTGGGCGGAACCAGCGTAGGCTCTGGGAGGCCGCGCGGAACCAGCGGAGACTCTGGGAGGCCGGGCGGAACCAGCGGAGACTCTGGGAGGCTGGGCGGAACCAGCGGAGACTCTGGGAGGCCGGGCATAACCAGCGGAGACTCTGGGACGCTGGGCGGAACCAGCGGAGACTCTGGACGGAATCAGCGGAGACTCTGTACGGCACCAGCGGAGACTCTGGACGGAACCAGCGGAGACTCTGCATGGGCAGCCATCTTGTGCAATGGCTCTGGAAGGGTGGCCATCTTGAGAACAGACTCTGGAAGGGCAGCCATCTTGTGCAATGGCTCTGGAAGGGTGGCCATCTTGAGAACAGACTCTGGAAGGGTAGCCATTTTGTGCAATGGCAATATAATAGCAATAGCAATGTCAATGAAATATTGTAAAGTATAGTTAGGTTCGATCATGGGCATCAGTGAAGCCAATGGCTCTAAGAGTTCTCCACGGAAGAAAATCATCAGGCATAAGTCATCCATAGTAGACTGATTAGCCAATTCGACAAAGTCCATCGCATACTCCTCAACAGACCGCTCACCTTGCTTGAGACGTATGATCTGTACTGTAGAGTTCGTTCTGGAAGCGGATGACACCATACTAGCTGCTGGATCCTTGTAATGGCGAAGTCTTCTGTCACAAGGACAGTCGGAGACGAGCGGATCCATTCGCAGCATTTTATTGGTACAGACAAACACACAGGGGAAGGCAGAAATCGTCGTCAAACACAGGCAGAAAGGTCGGGGCTGGCAGCAAGAATCAAACACAAGAGGGAGTCCAGGAATCAAAAACACGGGAAATCTAACACGGGAAAGAAACGCTCAGAATGTAGCCGGGGCAATACAAGACTTCGCGAAGAAGCTGTGTGTGTGAGTGGCATATAAGCTGTCCGTGCAATGAGCTGCAGGTGTGTGTGTGTGAATGAGCTGCAGATGTGAGCAGTAATGGGTGCAGTGGCTTGTGGGGGCTGAAGTCCATGATGTGTTGTGCAAGAGTATGTGATCACAGGGCGACGGAGGCTCAAATCGTGACATCAATTATTTTATCAACCTCATTACTCTTTTATTTTTTATCTTCTTGTCTTCTAATCTATTGAATCATTTCCCTTAGTTAAAAGAGGATTTTCTAATGCACCTGGCCCCTTGTCCAGTTGTCCATCTTCGGCGCTGCCTGGTGTCTTTCTGTGGCATTCCTTTTGTTTTTTTATTGTCTTGGTCATCAATAAATCATCAAAATAAATTTCTAGTTTCCCTGGTCCTTTGTTCCCAAGGGAGATTGTCACCGGGGCGGACTCGATCGACCAGCCGCCCCTGTCTTTAACACACCACCACCGCGAGGAGCAGACACCACAGGCCCGCAACAGATGGACAAAGCAGACAAAAGAAATGATTTTCCAAGAAATAACAATCTTTATTGAACACAATTTATCACTGAACTCAGACGTAATGGACTTCGACGTCTTCCAGATCTTCTTTCCACTACAGATAGATGACTTCGTCAGTGCACAGTAATTGAACAGTAATCCACAGCGGACTTCACCAGCAATGCTGCATACCTCCAGACTCAATCAGTAAGTAGGAAGGCAAGGATTCTTCTCAGTACAAGATACTTTCGTCGGTGCACAGTAATTGAACAGTAATCCAACAGCTTACTTCACCAGCAATGCTGCACACGTCCAGGACTCAGACGGTAAGTAGGGAGGTAAGGTTTCTTCTCAGTACAGGATACTTTCGTGGTGCACAATAGGGAGACAGTGGTTTAAAAGCTTACTTCACAGCGATGCTGCATACCTCCAGACTCAATCAGTAAGTAGGAAGGTAAGGATTCTTCTCAGTACAGGATACTTCCATCAGTGCACAATAGGGAGACAGTAGTTTGAAAGCTTACTTCACCAGCAATGCTGCATACCTCCAGACTCAATCAGTAAGTAGGAAGGTAAGGATTCTTCTCAGTACAAGATACTTTCGTCGGTGCACAGTAATTGAACAGTAATCCAACAGCTTACTTCACCAGCGATGCTGCACACGTCCAGGACTCAGACGGTAAGTAGGGAGGTAAGGTTTCTTCTCAGTACAGGATACTTTCGTGGTGCACAATAGGGAGACAGTGGTTTAAAAGCTTACTTCACAGCGATGCTGCATACCTCCAGACTCAATCAGTAAGTAGGAAGGTAAGGATTCTTCTCAGTACAGGATACTTCCATCAGTGCACAATAGAGAGACAGTAGTTTAAAAGCTTACTCCACCAGCAATGCTGCATACCTCCAGACTCAATCAGTAAGTAGGAAGGTAAGGATTCTTCTCAGTACAGGATACTTCCATCAGTGCACAATAGAGAGAAAGTAGTTTAAAAGCTTACTTCACCAGCAATGCTGCATACCTCCAGACTCAATCAGTAAGTAGGAAGTTAAGGATTCTTGTCAATACAGGATGCTTTCATCAGTGCACAATAGGGAGACAGTAGTTTACAAGCTTTCTTCACCAGCAATGCTGCATACCTCCAGACTCAGACAGTAAGTAGGAAGGTAAGGATTCCTCTCAGTACAGGATACTTCCATCAGTGCACAATAGGGAGACAGTAGTTTAAAAGCTATCTTCACCAGCAATGCTGCATACCTCCAGACTCAATCAGTAAGTAGGAAGGTAAGGATTCTTCTCAGTACAAGATACTTTCTTCGGTGCACAGTAATTGAACAGTAATCCAACAGTTTACTTCACCAGCGATGCTGCACACGTCCAGGACTCAGACGGTAAGTAGGGAGGTGAGGTTTCTTCTCAGTACAGGATACTTTCGTGGTGCACAACAGGGAGACAGTGGTTTAAAAGCTTACTTCACCAGCAATGCTGCATACCTCAGGACTCAGACAGTAAGTAGGAAGGTATGGATTCTTCTCAGTACAGGATACTCCCGTTTCGCCAGCAATACTGCATACTTCCAGACGCAGACGGTAAGTAGAGAGGTAAGGATTAGGGCTCCAGCAGAAGAGAGGTGGATAATATTTCCCCAGCGTCGCTGTACACTCACAGGGCTCAGGCAGAGAAGAGGTTACTAATATTTCACCAGCGTAGCTGTACACTCACAGGGCTCAGGCAGTGAAGAGGTTATCTATACTTCATCAGTATTGCTGTATACTCACAGAGCTCAAGCAGAAGAGAGGTTGATAATATTTCGCCAGCGTAGCTGTGAACTTACAGGGCTCAGGCAGAGAAGAGATTAATTGTATTTCATCAGTATTGCTGTATACTCACAGGCTCAGGCAGTGAAGAGGTTGATAGTATTTCTTTCCACAAACGTGTAAGCAGGATTTGGGCCACTTCTCAGCGAAGACACACCACACTCGTGTTCACTTCAAATCCACAGCAATGAGTCCATATATATATCAATGAGACAAAAGCACTGCAATCCACTCACTCAATAGGGCTGATCAGAGCCTCAATCCATCCGTACCACTCACGTCGGGGATATTCCATTCTCGATTCCTCTTCAGCACACTCTGAAACACATAGCTTCCCCACCAGTAAGATCTACATGTGCTGTATCCTCTTCAAGCTTTCTAAATGTTGGAAAGATGGAATCCATTCACTTAACTTTCTCTCTCTCTTCCCAGCAGAGATCCAATCAATAAATTCATCCAGTAGACGTTAATTGACTTCCACTCCCGACGAATTTCCACAAACAAGCTTGTCTCTGGAACTGCCCTGGCACAACCAACTTCTCTCCCCGAAAGCAAACCCTCCCCCCCAGGAAAACACCCGTCAGGAAACCACACACTCCCAGAAAACTCTCCCAGAAAACTCTCTCAGAAGCTTCTCTGAATGGTCCTTTTATGTCTGTCTTTGTGAAACACACACACCTGCCGTGCGTTAGCGCTAATCAGGCCGGCCAATGTTTCTGCCACACCCGGGCTGTATCCGAAATCGGCCCCTGTACCCTCAAATAGTGCACTATTTGAGGGGACAGCCATTTTAAGTGGTGTTCGAAACCATAGTGAACGTTCCCGAGTGCACTCATTCAATCCCACAATGCACCGCAAAAACGAGTGTACAACCGATGTACGCTCAACAGCTAGAGATAACCCATAATGCACTGTGAGAGTCGCGTGCCGACTGAATTCCCGCGTCTCGCCAGACGATGGCGCCTGCAGCTGAATCATCCATCCATTCGCTCGTCCACTGCGTAATACAGCATACAACACGGGTACAAATTCGTTGTAAATTGATTATAACATTTTTTAACCAGGGTTTATATGTAAACTCCTTGACATAGTTCAAGATAAATCCTTTAATCTTACTACTCGAACTGTCCGTTTTAAATGATTGTTAAACAGTAAGAAATACTATACAAAAGCGTCAGTCCTTCCGGTGCACTCAGTGTCTGAATTCACTCACTCGTTTTCACTCACTCCTTCAAGTGAACTGATTGAGTGGACTAATGCAGGGAATAGTGAATGAGGGTATAGGGAGCGATTTCGGATACAGCCCCGGAGTTAGAGTGAGATGTGTTACACCCAAATCGTTCCCTCTGGAAACTCGTACCTTGTCAGAAAAAAAAGGTTCCGCTCGCTGAGCGTTTTTGTCACCCGTGACAAGATCAGTTCAGGAGATTTCAGCTGATTTTCTTAAGACAGTCTTGCACGCTTCCTGTTGCAACTATCTGTTTTCATGCTAAGACAGTCTTGCACGCTTACCGTTGCGCCCCCTGTTTCAAGTGGCCAAGAGCACAGTGTGGGTTTTCAGCAAGTCCAGTGTCACTTCCGTTACAGAAGTCAAAAGAGTGTTAGTTTAACAAGGCAATAGGAGAAAATAGAAAGTATCATCAAATATCATCTGAGGTGAGTGTTTCATCTTTCTTTAGTTGTTTTCATGTATGAATGTCGTCTCATGCAGGGTTTCTGCAGATATATTTCAAAAGATCAAGGCAATTTTTGTTTCTCAGTTCAGGACCTCTTCAATAAAATACTGCTGTTGCAGCCATTCATTCTAGACTAGATCAGATGTTATTGAGACATTGTGTATGTCAGTCCAGTCAAAACGTTTGAAAAAAAGAAAACCGTTTCTTTTTAATTAAAATTTTATAGGTCTCTTAACACAGATGACTACATCTCTGTCCTCATGTCAAATATACACTCATTTTATCTCACAACATTTACCTCATTTATTTAGATCAACTGATTGTTTATGTTCACAATTCAGTGTGCCCACAGAAATATATTCAGGGTCAAACCTCATCTTTACATCTGACCTCTCCTCGAGCTTGTTAATGTGTGTCTGCCTGCTTTTATGTGTCTCTTGTGTGAGGAATCACTAACTTATTAATAAATGGTTTTGGATGATTCGACTCCTAGAGAGTCCTAGTCTGATCACGCTTTCATTTCATATTACAAAAATCACTTTTAGCATATTGGTCCATTTGTTTGATGCTGGTTTATGCTGGTGCTTAGCTGGTCATGAGCTGGTCAAGGACCAGGATAAACCAGCAAAAGGACCAGGAAAAACCAGCAAAAGGACTAGCTTAAACCAGCATCAAAAAATACCTAACCAGCATATGCTGTTTTTTTTTTCAACAGGGTCATGTCGTTCCAAACCTGTAAGACCTTCATTCATCTTCAGAAGAAAAAAATAAGATATTTTTGATTGAATCTGATAGTTTCCTGTCCCTCTCACACAGCTAAACAACCAAACCCTTAAATAGAGCACTATTTGAGGGGACAGCCATTTGTAGTTGTGTCTAAAGCCATAGTGGACTTTTACAAGTACACTCATTCAATCCCACAATGCACCGCAAAAATGAGCATGTACACTTAATGGCTAGAGAATACCCATAATTCAATGTGAGAGTTGTACACTGAATAAATTCCCTGCTTTCTTGCTGTGGAATCACTAGGCTGTTGTAATCAGTAAAGAAAATATAACTCAGATTAGTCCCTAAATGAGTTCAGTGACTCAGGTAAAATAATGATTATTTTAAAACATAATCATCTCCACCTGATGACGTTTACTCTTGGCTTGTCTGACTGTTATTACTCAGTTACAGCATGCTGGGTATCAGCACAAAACCTCACCATTGTTGAGATTCATATATGATTCTTGATGTGTGTATCTAAACTATACCAAAGTTTTTTTTTAAATGAGTGGTGTTTCCATAATTGGACGCTCAGATTTTTTTTTTTTTTTACTCAATCATCAATAGTCAATGAAAGAAAAGATACTGGATAAAACCTGTGTCATTACCAAACCATAACAACTCTAGATTTTTTCTTGTCTTTCGTTTTTGTTTTTTTGCCATAACAAGCATGTTGCAAACACAGATATTTACAACAACTAAAAAAAGTGCTTTAAAAAGTCAAGGTTCAAGAGCCCAACTAAAGAAAACACTGATCTCCACCGTGGTAGTGAAAAACAAAAAAAAACATCTAAACCTCTGCAACTCTCTTCTGTAGACATCTGACAGAAATAAATTTAGTGTGGTAATAAGTGAAGCTGGTAATGCTGTTTTAGGAGTTTAATCAGATCTTGAGAGATTTAATGTCTTCTTTTATTTCAGTTGATTTAATCTAAGGCTGTGGCTGAAGTCAGTTGTTTTTGTGTTTTTCTTCAGCGATTTTGATTGTTAACAGCTGGTGTTCATCACTAATGCTCAATCAGAACGTGATCAATGATATAATTATCTCATTAACTTCAGCACTAATTCAGTATTACTCAAACACTCTGTAGTGTTGACGCATTATAAGTGTTCATTTAAAACTGAGGATTTTGCTGTGGGTTTTAAAGGGTTAAAGATGTGAAAGATGAAAAAAAAACAGCATGAAATGTAATTTAACAGTAATTAACTGTAATTAATTTACGGCAACACACTGTAGAAAAACAGTAACATGCTGGCAACCAGAGCTGCCAGTAAATTACTGTTAATTCAAGAAAAAACAGTAATATACTGTAAAACACAACAGTCAGATTTACTAAGCAAATCAAGTTATTTTACACTAAAATATTAGTGAATGTTCATAGAAAAACAATTATGCAAAGTCATTAACTGGTAAGGAGAGTAAATATTTAATTGTGCTTAACTGGTGTGTTTTTGTACAAGAGAGATCTGTTAGTTTAATTTAGTTTTGTGGGTGACCATTGTGCTGGAGAGTAGAGCTTGTGCTTCAGATGATGAGCCGCAAGCACTAAAGTTTTGCTGCTTTTTTTTAAAGACAGTAATTGTGGAATTGCTGATATAGTGGCAATCTCTTTACTAAGCACTTTAACTAACGAAAGCACAAATTTGTGTAATAATGACAATCTATAAAGATTTGAGTAAAAGCCGATTGCTTCTTTATTACACTTTAAGTGTTTGTGGGTTTATATTAAGAAATATTTCTTCTTGGTGGACTCAAATTAAATAAATTCACTGTACTTACACCATGTAAACAATAGTTTTTTTTTTTTTACTCAAATGGTTTGAAGCAATTGGTTTCCAAAATAAAATGAGTTACCACATGGTATGATAACGGTAACATACTGTAAAAATGAAGAGCTGTAAATTAACGGTAGAGAGCTATAAAATAACAGTACAATGCTGGCAACCACAGCTGCCAGTAGATTACTGTTATTTTACAGTGCGATTTTTTAGAGTGTAGGTAAGCACCCTCTGGTCGTGAGGTTCTTTAGAGGTGCGAGAAGGATTAATCCTCCCAGACTGCACCTCGTACCCTCTTGGGACCTCTCCGTCGCCCTCCAGGGCCTGTGGAGAGCTCCCTTCGAGCCACTCACGTCAGTTGAGCTTAAATACCTGTCACTTAAAACAGCGCTCCTGACTGCGCTGGCCTCCATCAAGAGGGTGGGGGATCTACAAGCCTTTTCTGTCGACGAAATGTGCCTAGAGTTCGGGCCCGGAGATTCTCACATCATCCTGAGACCCCGGCCCGGTTACGTGCCCAAGGTTCCCACCACGCCTTTCCGCGATCAGGTGGTGAACCTGCAAGCTCTGCCCTTGTAGGAGGCAGACCCAGCTTCTGCGCTGCTGTGTCCAGTCTGTTCTTTGCGTACTTACATAGACCACACTCGGTACTTCAGACGCACCGAGCAGCTCTTTGTCTGCTTCGGAGGTCAACAGAAAGGGAATGCTGTCTTCAAACAGAATTGGCTCATTAGGTGGTAGAAGCCATCTCTGTCATACTTATACCAGGGAGAGCCATGTCCCTTAGGTCTTCATGCCCACTCCACACGGAGTGTTGCTTCATCCTATGCATTGGCTCATGGCGCCTCACTAGCAGACATCTGTAGAGCTGCCGGCTGGGCGACACCTAATACCTTCGTCAGGTTCTACAACCTTCGCGTAGAGGCTGTTTCCTCCCGTGTCTTAACATAGACATCAGGTGAGCGGGAGGACGGCTGGTGTCGGCTGGCTGCGCCATTCCTACGTGGATCCGTGCGCCATTTCCCAGAATGTTCCCTCCGGCGAATCTGGGTCCTCCATGCCCCGCAGTCAGGGCTAGATGCGGAGTAGTTCTGACTGTGCTCCTGCCGGGTCTCCTTCGCCCCGCAGGTTGTGGCAATGTTTCTCAGTATTTTTCCAGCGGTCAGCCAGAAGGCCGCTATTTCCCTCGTATATCCCTAAAAACCTTTGGTAACACTTTATAATAACTATTTGTTATAACTAGTTAATAGACCATTAATAAACTGTTAGTTAATGAGTAATAAATGACTTGCTAAATAACAGTTAATAGTTTGTTAATTATTCATAACTGTGCCTTATAGATAGCCAATAGATAGCTTACAAGCATTTAGTTAACAAGTTATAAATGACTTGTTAACTGTATTTTAATGACTTATAACTATACCTAATAATTTAGTAATAGATCATGAACAAGCTGTTAGTAAATTACTTACTAAAAACTTGTTAAGTATCAGTTAATAGTTTATATATGTTATTGGTACGTTATTCTAAAGTTGCAACTATTCTTCATTTATTAACTGTTAGCAAATGAGGAATAGTTACAACTTTAGAATAACGTCCCAATAACATACATACGCTAATAACTAACACTTAACTAATACATTAACTCACACTTTACAGATCAGTTGTTCATAGTTAACCATCTACTAATACCAGTGAAACTTTGTAGAACAGCCAATGGATGGAACAAGTTCAAGCTACAGAAATTTGATGTGATATTTAAAATACACAATTTTTGTACCTCAACCTTGTTCCACCCATAGGATTTTCTGTGTACTGTATTTACCAAAGAAACTCCACATATGAAATGTTGAACATTGTGTTTAATGTATAGAAACCAACATACTGAGCCATCACATGGCAGAACAGCAGTATACAACAGAATACAAACCCATGAGGTTTGGGCACTTTTTGTGCTAAACATGAAAACAAAATAAATAAAAATCTAGCCATTGGCATTATTGATATGAACATGTTTTATCACACCTTGGACCCTTTATACTGAGTGAACCAGCGGTGATGCTCAAAATACTGAGATAAATCCAGGTACTGTCTTGAGGTAGTACATTATATGGGTTCGTGGAAATTTCCCCATTCATTTAAATTGCCATTGGGCAAATAGTGGTTCGGTGGGACCGTAGTGTGGATTTGGATCCCGTTTGCAGATTATTTAACTGGCCAACGGGACGTTTCGACTTACTTTTTTTTCCGTTGGGGTAGTCGGGACCAATAGGGCTGCGGACGCCTCTAGGGGGCGATGAGCCCCCACTGGCCTACCCCCCACTGCCCCAGCCCTCCCCCCCCACTGTCCTTGAACCTATTATTCGTCCATTTTCCATTGCTTTGCAAGGCAAAGTGGGGAATTTGCTCCCACGAACCTACTATTTGTCCATTTCTCATTTGAGTGAATGACTGCGGTGGGGGTCTTCGTCCCAGCGACCCTCTATTTGTCCACAGCCCTACCGGTTTGATGGGGGGACCCCCGTCCCACGAACCCACTATTTGTCCATTTGCCCATTATTGTTACGGAACGGCCGCGGAACCCCCCGGGACCCCCTCCCCGGCCACTAGCCCCGCCCCCAAGGTCCCACGAACCCACTATTTGTCCATTTGCCCATTATTTTTACGGAACGTCCCCGGAACCCCCCGGGACCCCCTCCCCGGCCACGAGCCCCGCCCCCGAGGTCCCACGAACCTACTATTTGTCCATTTCTCATTTGAGTGAATGACTCCGGTGGGGGTCTTCGTCCCAGCGACCCTCTATTTGTCCACAGCCCTACCGGTTTGATGGGGGGACCCCCGTCCCACGAACCCACTATTTGTCCATTTGCCCATTATTGTTACGGAACGTCCCCGGAACCCCCCGGGACCCCCTCCCCAGCCACGAGCCCCGCCCCCAAGGTCCCACGAACCCACTATTTGTCCATTTGCCCATTATTGTTACGGAACGTCCCCGGAACCCCCCGGGACCCTGGCCACTAGCCCCGCCCCCAAGGTCCCACGAACCCACTATTTGTCCATTTGCCCATTATTGTTACGGAACGTCCCCGGAACCCCCCGGGACCCCCTCCCCGGCCACTAGCCCCGCCCCCAAGGTCCCACGAACCCACTATTTGTCCATTTGCCCATTATTGTTACGGAACGTCCCCGGAACCCCCCGGGACCCCCTCCCCGGCCACGAGCCCCGCCCCCCAGGTCCCACGAACCCACTATTTGTCCATTTGCCCATTACTGTTACGGAACGCCCGCGGAACCCCACGGAACCTCCTCCCCGGCCACGAGCCCCGCCCCCCTGGTCCCACGAACCCACTATTTGTCCATTTGCAGCTATTTTTGTAGTTCCAAGACGAAAGGTCATAGGGACCCAGGATTTGAGATTTGAGCATCTCGGGGACCCCACGCTCAGGCCCCCGAAGCACGAGCCCATAGCACCACGGGAAAAAAAGTGCGTCATCCTAGGGCCCCGCGCTTTCGGGGGCACGCTCGGGGAGGCCCCGGGAGCCGCCGTGCCGAGTTTCGTGCTCCTGGGACGTTTCTGAAAAAATCCCACCTGCAATTTATTTGAATGGGTTCGGCCTAGCGGGTTCGTGGACACGCTTCCGAAAGGGCCGATCGAGCTGAAATCGAAACCGTTGGCTCGAGGGGACCCCCTCGACCGGTCGCCAAAGTCCCGCGAACGTACGACCTTCTTTAGGGGTCAAAAGGTCAAAAAAGGGAGCGCGCGTCCACCAAACCTCTACGCGTTTAAATGGGAAGCGGGACGTCCCCAGTTCTGAGACGATGGGTGGTAGGAACCCGAGATTTGAGATTCTGGCATCTCGGGGGCCCCTCGCTCAGGCCCCCGAAGCAGGAGCCCATCGGACCGCGGGAAAAAAAGCGCGTCGTCCTAGGGCCACGCGCTTTCGGAGCCTCGCTTGGGGGGCCCCCGAGAGCCACCGTGCCGAATTTCGGGTCCCTGGGACGTTTCTGAAAAAATCCCACCTGCCATTTATTTGAATGGGTTCGGCCTAGCGGGTTCGTGGACGTCTCCCGTTCGGACACGCTGGGTCGTAGGGCCACGAGATTCGAGATCTGCGCATCTCTGGGGCCCCTCGATCGCACCCCCGAAGCACGAAGCCCTAGGACCTCGGGAAAAAAAATACCCCTTTGACACTTTGAAATCACTCGAAAGGCTCTGACTGTGTAAGAGTCTAAGAAGACTGAGGGAGATATTTTGTGCAGGAGGCTCTCGATTTTTCCTTCGTCCTAGGGCCTGGCGCTTTTGGCGCCTCGCTCTGGGATGGCCCTGGAGCCACCGTGCCGAATTTCGGGCCCCTGGGACGTTTCTGAAAAAATCCCACCTGCAATTTATTTGAATGGGTTCGGCCTAGCGGGTTCGTGGACACGCTTCCGAAAGGGACGATTGAGCTGAATTCGAAACCTTCGGCTCGAGGGGACCTCCTCGACCGGTCGGAAAAGTCCTGTGACCGTACGGCCTTTTTTAGGGGTCAAAAGGTCAAAAAAGGGAGCGCGCGTCCACCAAACCTGTACGCGTATAAATTGGAAGTGGGACGTCCCCCGTTCTGAGACGATGGGTGGTAGGGACCCGAGATTTGAGATTCTGGCATCTCGGGGGCCCCTCGCTCAGGCCCCCGAAGCACGAAACCATCGGACCGCGGGAAAAAAAACGTGTCGTCCTAGGGCTCCGCGCTTTCGGCGCCTAGCTCGGGGGGCCCCCGAGAGCCACCGTGCCGAGTTTCGTGATCCTGGGACGTTTCTAAAAAAATCCCACCTGCAATTTATTTGAATGGGTTCGGCCTAGCGGGTTCGTGGACACGCTTCCGAAAGGGACGATTGAGCTGAATTCGAAACCTTCGGCTCGAGGGGACCTCCTCGACCGGCCGGAAAAGTCCTGTGACCGTACGGCCTTTTTTAGGGGTCAAAAGGTCAAAAAAGGGAGCGCGCGTCCACCTGCCATTTATTTGAATGGGTTCGGCCTAGCGGGTTCGTGGACGTCTCCCGTTCGGAGACGCTGGGTCGTAGGGCCACGAGATTCGAGATTTGCGCATCTCTGGGGCCCCTCGATCGCACCCCCGAAGCACGAAGCCCTAGGACCTTGGGGAAAAAATACCCCTTTGACACTTTGAAATCAGTCGAAAGCCTCTGACTGTGTAAGAGTCTAAGAAGACTGAGGGAGATATTTTGTTCAGGAGGCTCTCGATTTTTCCTTCGTCCTAGGGCCTGGCGCTTTTGGCGCCTCGCTCTGGGATGGCCCTGGAGCCACCGTGCCGAATTTCGGGCCCCTGGGACGTTTCTGAAAAAATCCCACCTGCAATTTATTTGAATGGGTTCGGCCTAGCGGGTTCGTGGACACGCTTCCGAAAGGGACGATTGAGCTGAAATCGAAACCTTCGGCTCGAGGGGACCTCCTCGACCGGTCGGAAAATTCCTGTGACCGTACGGCCTTTTTTAGGGGTCAAAAGGTCAAAAAAGGGAGCGCGCGTCCACCAAACCTGTACGCGTATAAATTGGAAGTGGGACGTCCCCCGTTCTGAGACGATGGGTGGTAGGGACCCGAGATTTGAGATTCTGGCATCTCGGGGGCCCCTCGCTCAGGCCCCCGAAGCACGAAACCATCGGACCGCGGGAAAAAAAACGTATCGTCCTAGGGCTCCGCGCTTTCGGCGCCTAGCTCGGGGGGCCCCCGAGAGCCACCGTGCCGAGTTTCGTGATCCTGGGACGTTTCTAAAAAAATCCCACCTGCAATTTATTTGAATGGGTTCGGCCTAGCGGGTTCGTGGACACGCTTCCGAAAGGGACGATTGAGCTGAATTCGAAACCTTCGGCTCGAGGGGACCTCCTCGACCGGTCGGAAAAGTCCTGTGACCGTACGGCCTTTTTTAGGGGTCAAAAGGTCAAAAAAGGGAGCGCGCGTCCACCTGCCATTTATTTGAATGGGTTCGGCCTAGCGGGTTCGTGGACGTCTCCCGTTCGGAGACGCTGGGTCGTAGGGCCACGAGATTTGAGATTTGCGCATCTCTGGGGCCCCTCGATCGCACCCCCGAAGCACGAAGCCCTAGGACCTCGGGGAAAAAAATACCCCTTTGACACTTTGAAATCTCTCGAAAGGCTCTGACGGTTTAAGAGTCTAAGAGGACTGAGGGAGATATTTTGTGCAGGAGGCTCTCGATTTTTCCTTCGTCCTAGGGCCTGGCGCTTTTGGCGCCTCGCTCTGGGATGGCCCTGGAGCCACCGTGCCGAATTTCGGGCCCCTGGGACGTTTCTGAAAAAATCCCACCTGCAATTTATTTGAATGGGTTCGGCCTAGCGGGTTCGTGGACACGCTTTCGAAAGGGCCGATCGAGCTGAAATCGAAACCTTTGGCTCGAGGGACCCCCTCAGCCAGTAGCCAAAGTCCTGCGACCGTACGTCCTTCTTTAGGGGTCAAAAGGTCAAAAAAGGGAGCGCACGTCCACCAAACCTGTACGCGTTTAAATGGGAAGTGGGACGTCCCCCGTTCTGAGACGATGGGTGGTAGGGACCCGAGATTTGAGATTCTGGCATCTCGGGGGCCCCTCGCTCAGGCCCCCGAAGCACGAAACCATCGGACCGCGGGAAAAAAAACGTGTCGTCCTAGGGCTCCGCGCTTTCGGCGCCTAGCTCGGGGGGCCCCCGAGAGCCACCGTGCCGAGTTTAGTGATCCTGGGACGTTTCTAAAAAAATCCCACCTGCAATTTATTTGAATGGGTTCGGCCTAGCGGGTTCGTGGACACGCTTCCGAAAGGGACGATTGAGCTGAATTCGAAACCTTCGGCTCGAGGGGACCTCCTCGACCGGTCGGAAAAGTCCTGTGACCGTACGGCCTTTTTTAGGGGTCAAAAGGTCAAAAAAGGGAGCGCGCGTCCACCTGCCATTTATTTGAATGGGTTCGGCCTAGCGGGTTCGTGGACGTCTCCCGTTCGGAGACGCTGGGTCGTAGGGCCACGAGATTTGAGATTTGCGCATCTCTGGGGCCCCTCGATCGCACCCCCGAAGCACGAAGCCCTAGGACCTCGGGGAAAAAAATACCCCTTTGACATTTTGAAATCTCTCGAAAGGCTCTGACGGTTTAAGAGTCTAAGAGGACTGAGGGAGATATTTTGTGCAGGAGGCTCTCGATTTTTCCTTCGTCCTAGGGCCTGGCGCTTTTGGCGCCTCGCTCTGGGATGGCCCTGGAGCCACCGTGCCGAATTTCGGGCCCCTGGGACGTTTCTGAAAAAATCCCACCTGCAATTTATTTGAATGGGTTCGGCCTAGCGGGTTCGTGGACACGCTTTCGAAAGGGCCGATCGAGCTGAAATCGAAACCATTGGCTCGAGGGGACCCCCTCAGCCAGTAGCCAAAGTCCTGCGACCGTACGTCCTTCTTTAGGGGTCAAAAGGTCAAAAAAGGGAGCGCGCGTCCACCAAACCTGTACGCGTTTAAATGGGAAGTGGGACGTCCCCCGTTCTGAGACGATGGGCGGTAGGAACTCGAGATTTGAGATTCTCGCATCTCTGGGGCCCCTCACTGGCGCCCCCAAAGCACAAAGCCCTAGGACCTTGTGTTTTTATCAGCAATACTGGGATGTTTATATACATGACGAAATGTCCATTTCCAATTTATTCAGCGGGCCCTTCATAATGCTCCCGTGGACATTCATTTTTATGCAAATTCTACAGTATTTTGAGACAAAACTTACATAAATGGATTCCACTGAGTGTGCTGAGTACAGTAGAGGTGTTTTCATCAACAAAATTGCACATACTTATTAAAAAATACACTTTATTGAAGTGTCCACGGAAGCAGTATGTCAGGCCCGTCAAATAAGTTCAGCGTGGACAAAAAAATTGGGTGTCCGTATCTCCGGCCCCCGGGGGGGTAGGGACTTGGGGCAGGTGGCATCGGAAAGAGGTCCACGTGGTCTAATAATACCCTGAGATTGGTGGAGTTTGCCCCCGTTTTGGGTGAGTTACAGCCGGTCAAATTTTGGTACTTTTTGTCTTTGGGGATCCGTATCTCAGGCCCCCGGGGGCCTATCGACTCGGGAGTGGTGGCGTCAAACATGGCCCCTCGAGGGCTACAAACGAGCCGAGTTTCAAGTCTCTGGGACATGTCCTTCCGTTTGACCCCCTTAACTCTGGGGGGCCGTATCTCCGGCCCCCGGGGGCCAATCGACTCCGGACAAGTGGCGTTCGGTAGGCCTAGGGACGGTTCAACTTTGACCCAAATTTCTTTAAGATTGCCCCCGTATTGGGTGAGTTATGGGCGGTCAAAATTTGGGACTTTTCACATAAGGAAACGTCCATTTCCAATTTATTCAGCGGGCCCTCCATAATGCTCCCGTGGACATTAATTTCTATGCAAATTCTACAGTATTTTGAGATAAAACTTACATAAATGGATTCCACTGAGTGTGCTGAGTACAGTAGATGTGTTTTTATCAACAATATTGGTGATGTTTATGTACATGACGAAATGTCCATTTCCAATTTATTCAGGCCTGTCAAATAAATTGGAAATGGACATGCACCATATGTGGTGAAATACTCGAAAACTCAACGTGAAATCCCCAATTTTGTTCATTTGTATGCAAATTCTACAGTATTATGACATGAAACTCACATAAACGGATTCCAATGAGTGTACTGAGTACAGTAGATGTGTTTTTATCAACAATATTGGTGATGTTTATGTACATGACAAAATGTCCATTTCCAATTTATTCAGCCCCGTCAAATAAGTTGTGGGTGGACATGCACCATATGTGGTGAAATACTCGAAAACTCAACGTGAAATCCCCAATTTTCTTCATTTGTATGCAAATTATACAGTATTATGACATGAAACTCACATAAACGGATTCCAATGAGTGTGCTGAGTACAGTAGATGTGTTTTTATCAACAATATTGGTGATGTTTATGTACATGACAAAATGTCCATTTCCAATTTATTCAGCCCACGTCAAATAAATTGGAAATGGACATGCACCATATGTGGTGAAATTACCGAAAATCCACAATTTGAAATCCACAATTTTGTTCATTTGTATGCAAATTATACAGTATTATGACATGAAACTCACATAAACGGATTCCAATGAGTGTACTGAGTACAGTAGATGTGTTTTTATCAACAATATTGGTGATGTTTATGTACATGACAAAATGTCCATTTCCAATTTATTCAGCCCCGTCAAATAAGTTGTGGGTGGACATGCACCATATGTGGTGAAATACTCGAAAACTCAACGTGAAATCCCCAATTTTCTTAATTTGTATGCAAATTATACAGTATTATGACATGAAACTCACATAAACGGATTCCAATGAGTGTACTGAGTACAGTAGATGTGTTTTTATCAACAATATTGGTGATGTTTATGTACATGACAAAATGTCCATTTCCAATTTATTCAGCCCCGTCAAATAAGTTGTGGGTGGACATGCACCATATGTGGTGAAATACTCGAAAACTCAACGTGAAATCCACAATTTTGTTCATTTGTATGCAAATTGTACAGTATTATGACATGAAACTTTCATCATTGGATTCCACTGAGTGTGCTGAGTACAGTAGAGGTGTTTTTTTTTTTCAACAATATTGGGATGTTAATTGACATGACAAAATGTCCATTTCCAATTTATTCAGCGGGCCCTTCATAATGCTCCCGTGGACATTCATTTTTATGCAAATTCTACAGTATTTTGAGACAAAACTTACATAAATGGATTCCACTGAGTGTGCTGAGTACAGTAGAGGTGTTTTCATCAACAAAATTGCACATACTTATTAAAAAATACACTTTATTGAAGTGTCCACAGAAGCAGTATGTCAGGCCCGTCAAATAAGTTGAGCGTGGACATAAAATTTGGGGGTCCGTATCTCCGGCCCCCGGGGGGGTAGGGACTTGGGGCAGGTGGCATCGGAAACAGGTCCACGTGGTCTAATAATACCCTGAGTTTGGTGGAGTTTGCCCCCGTTTTGGGTGTGTTACAGCCGGTCAAATTTTGGTACTTTTTGTCTTTGGGGATCCGTATCTCAGGCCCCCGGGGGCCTATCGACTCTGGAGTGGTGGCTTCAAACATGGCCCCTCGAGGGCTACAAACGAGCCGAGTTTCAAGTCTCTGGGACATGTCCTTCCGTTTGACCCCCTTAACTCTGAGGGGCCATATCTCCGGCCCCCGGGGGCCTGTCGACTCGGGACAGGTGGCGTTCGGTAGGCCTAGGGACGGTTCAACTTTGACCCAAATTTCTTTAAGATTGCCCCCGTTTTGGGTGAGTTATGGCCGGTCAAATTTTGGGACTTTTCACATGACGAAACGTCCATTTCCAATTTATTCAGCGGGCCCTCCATAATGCTCCCGTGGACATTCATTTCTATGCAAATTCTACAGTATTATGACATGAAACTTACATCATTGGATTCCACTGAGTGTGCTGAGTACAGTAGATGTTTTTTTATCCAAAATATTGGGATGTATATTGACATGACAAAATGTCCATTTCCAATGTATTCAGGCCCGTCAAATAAATTGGAAATGGACATGCACCATATGTGGTGAAATACTCGAAAACTCAACGTGAAATCCCCAATTTTCTTCATTTGTATGCAAATTCTACAGTATTATGACATGAAACTCACATAAACGGATTCCAATGAGTGTACTGAGTACAGTAGATGTGTTTTTATCAACAATATTGGTGATGTTTATGTACATGACAAAATGTCCATTTCCAATTTATTCAGCCCCGTCAAATAAGTTGTGGGTGGACATGCACCATATGTGGTGAAATACTCGAAAACTCAACGTGAAATCCCCAATTTTGTTCATTTGTATGCAAATTGTACAGTATTATGACATGAAACTTTCATCATTGGATTCCACTGAGTGTGCTGAGTACAGTAGAGGTGTTTTTTTTTTTTTTTTCAACAATATTGGGATGTTAATTGACATGACAAAATGTCCATTTCCAATTTATTCAGCGGGCCCTTCATAATGCTCCCGTGGACATTCATTTTTATGCAAATTCTACAGTATTATGAGATAAAACTTACATAAATGGATTCCAATGAGTGTACTGAGTACAGTAGATGTGTTTTTATCAACAATATTGGTGATCTTTATGTACATGACAAAATGTCCATTTCCAATTTATTCAGCCCATGTCAAATAAATTGGAAATGGACATGCACCATATGTGGTGAAATTACCGAAAATCCACAATTTGAAATCCACAATTTTGTTCATTTGTATGCAAATTCTACAGTATTATGAGATAAAACTTACATAAATGGATTCCACTGAGTGTGCTGAGTACAGTAGAGGTCTTTTTATCAACAATATTGGTGATGTTTATGTACATGACAGAATGTCCATTTCCAATTTATTCACCCCCATCAAATAAGTTGTAGGTGGACATGCACCATATGTGGTGAAATACTCGAAAACTCAACGTGAAATCCCCAATTTTGTTCATTTGTATGCAAATTGTACAGTATTATGACATGAAACTTTCATCATTGGATTCCACTGAGTGTGCTGAGTACAGTAGAGGTGTTTTTTTTTTTCAACAATATTAGGATGTTAATTGACATGACAAAATGTCCATTTACAATTTATTCAGCGGGCCCTTCATAATGCTCCCGTGGACATTCATTTTTATGCAAATTCTACAGTATTATGAGATAAAACTTACATAAATGGATTCCACTGAGTGTGCTGAGTACAGTAGAGGTGTTTTTATCAACAATATTGGGATGGTTATTGACATGACGAAATGTCCATTTCCAATTTATTCAGCGGGCCCTTCATAATGCTCCCGTGGACATTCATTTTTATGCAAATTCTACAGTATTTTGAGATAAAACTTACATAAATGGATTCCACTGAGTGTGCTGAGTACAGTAGAGGTGTTTTCGTCAACAAAATTGCACATACTTATTAAAAAATACACTTTATTGAAGTGTCCACAGAAGCAGTATGTCAGGCCCGTCAAATAAGTTGAGCGTGGACATAAAATTTGGGGGTCCGTATCTCCGGCCCCCGGGGGGGTAGGGACTTGGGGCAGGTGGCATCGGAAAGAGGTCCACGTGGTCTAATAATACCCTGAGTTTGGTGGAGTTTGCCCCCGTTTTGGGTGTGTTACAGCCGGTCAAATTTTGGTACTTTTTGTCTTTGGGGATCCGTATCTCAGGCCCCCGGGGGCCTATCGACTCGGGAGTGGTGGCGTCAAACACGGCCCCTCGAGGGCTACAAACCAGCCGAGTTTCAAGTCTCTGGGACATGTCCTTCCGTTTGACCCCCTTAACTCTGGGGGGCCGTATCTCCGGCCCCCGGGGGCCAATCGACTCCGGACAAGTGGCGTTCGGTAGGCCTAGGGACGGTTCAACTTTGACCCAAATTTCTTTAAGATTGCCCCCGTTTTGGGTGAGTTATGGCCGGTCAAATTTTGGGACTTTTCACATGACGAAACGTCCATTTCCAATTTATTCAGCGGGCCCTCCATAATGCTCCCGTGGACATTCATTTCTATGCAAATTCTACAGTATTATGACATGAAACTTACATCATTGGATTCCACTGAGTGTGCTGAGTACAGTAGATGTTTTTTTATCCAAAATATTGGGATGTATATTGACATGACAAAATGTCCATTTCCAATGTATTCAGGCCCGTCAAATAAATTGGAAATGGACATGCACCATATGTGGTGAAATACTCGAAAACTCAACGTGAAATCCCCAATTTTCTTCATTTGTATGCAAATTCTACAGTATTATGACATGAAACTCACATAAACGGATTCCAATGAGTGTACTGAGTACAGTAGATGTGTTTTTATCAACAATATTGGTGATGTTTATGTACATGACAAAATGTCCATTTCCAATTTATTCAGCCCATGTCAAATAAATTGGAAATGGACATGCACCATATGTGGTGAAATTACCGAAAATCCACAATTTGAAATCCACAATTTTGTTCATTTGTATGCAAATTCTACAGTATTATGAGATAAAACTTACATAAATGGATTCCACTGAGTGTGCTGAGTACAGTAGAGGTCTTTTTATCAACAATATTGGTGATGTTTATGTACATGACAGAATGTCCATTTCCAATTTATTCACCCCCATCAAATAAGTTGTAGGTGGACATGCACCATATGTGGTGAAATACTCGAAAACTCAACGTGAAATCCCCAATTTTGTTCATTTGTATGCAAATTGTACAGTATTATGACATGAAACTTTCATCATTGGATTCCACTGAGTGTGCTGAGTACAGTAGAGGTGTTTTTTTTTTTCAACAATATTAGGATGTTAATTGACATGACAAAATGTCCATTTACAATTTATTCAGCGGGCCCTTCATAATGCTCCCGTGGACATTCATTTTTATGCAAATTCTACAGTATTATGAGATAAAACTTACATAAATGGATTCCACTGAGTGTGCTGAGTACAGTAGAGGTGTTTTTATCAACAATATTGGGATGGTTATTGACATGACGAAATGTCCATTTCCAATTTATTCAGCGGGCCCTTCATAATGCTCCCGTGGACATTCATTTTTATGCAAATTCTACAGTATTTTGAGATAAAACTTACATAAATGGATTCCACTGAGTGTGCTGAGTACAGTAGAGGTGTTTTCGTCAACAAAATTGCACATACTTATTAAAAAATACACTTTATTGAAGTGTCCACAGAAGCAGTATGTCAGGCCCGTCAAATAAGTTGAGCGTGGACATAAAATTTGGGGGTCCGTATCTCCGGCCCCCGGGGGGGTAGGGACTTGGGGCAGGTGGCATCGGAAAGAGGTCCACGTGGTCTAATAATACCCTGAGTTTGGTGGAGTTTGCCCCCGTTTTGGGTGTGTTACAGCCGGTCAAATTTTGGTACTTTTTGTCTTTGGGGATCCGTATCTCAGGCCCCCGGGGGCCTATCGACTCGGGAGTGGTGGCGTCAAACACGGCCCCTCGAGGGCTACAAACCAGCCGAGTTTCAAGTCTCTGGGACATGTCCTTCCGTTTGACCCCCTTAACTCTGGGGGGCCGTATCTCCGGCCCCCGGGGGCCAATCGACTCCGGACAAGTGGCGTTCGGTAGGCCTAGGGACGGTTCAACTTTGACCCAAATTTCTTTAAGATTGCCCCCGTTTTGGGTGAGTTATGGCCGGTCAAATTTTGGGACTTTTCACATGACGAAACGTCCATTTCCAATTTATTCAGCGGGCCCTCCATAATGCTCCCGTGGACATTCATTTCTATGCAAATTCTACAGTATTATGACATGAAACTTACATCATTGGATTCCACTGAGTGTGCTGAGTACAGTAGATGTTTTTTTATCCAAAATATTGGGATGTATATTGACATGACAAAATGTCCATTTCCAATGTATTCAGGCCCGTCAAATAAATTGGAAATGGACATGCACCATATGTGGTGAAATACTCGAAAACTCAACGTGAAATCCCCAATTTTCTTCATTTGTATGCAAATTCTACAGTATTATGACATGAAACTCACATAAACGGATTCCAATGAGTGTACTGAGTACAGTAGATGTGTTTTTATCAACAATATTGGTGATGTTTATGTACATGACAAAATGTCCATTTCCAATTTATTCAGCCCCGTCAAATAAGTTATGGGTGGACATGCACCATATGTGGTGAAATACTCGAAAACTCAACGTGAAATCCCCAATTTTGTTCATTTGTATGCAAATTGTACAGTATTATGACATGAAACTTTCATCATTGGATTCCACTGAGTGTGCTGAGTACAGTAGAGGTGTTTTTTTTTTTTTTCAACAATATTGGGATGTTAATTGACATGACAAAATGTCCATTTCCAATTTATTCAGCGGGCCCTTCATAATGCTCCCGTGGACATTCATTTTTATGCAAATTCTACAGTATTATGAGATAAAACTTACATAAATGGATTCCAATGAGTGTACTGAGTACAGTAGATGTGTTTTTATCAACAATATTGGTGATCTTTATGTACATGACAAAATGTCCATTTCCAATTTATTCAGCCCACGTCAAATAAATTGGAAATGGACATGCACCATATGTGGTGAAATTACCGAAAATCCACAATTTGAAATCCACAATTTTGTTCATTTGTATGCAAATTCTACAGTATTATGAGATAAAACTTACATAAATGGATTCCACTGAGTGTGCTGAGTACAGTAGAGGTCTTTTTATCAACAATATTGGTGATGTTTATGTACATGACAGAATGTCCATTTCCAATTTATTCAGCCCCATCAAATAAGTTGTAGGTGGACATGCACCATATGTGGTGAAATACTCGAAAACTCAACGTGAAATCCCCAATTTTGTTCATTTGTATGCAAATTGTACAGTATTATGACATGAAACTTTCATCATTGGATTCCACTGAGTGTGCTGAGTACAGTAGAGGTGTTTTTTTTTTTTCAACAATATTGGGATGTTAATTGACATGACAAAATGTCCATTTCCAATTTATTCAGCGGGCCCTTCATAATGCTCCCGTGGACATTCATTTTTATGCAAATTCTACAGTATTATGAGATAAAACTTACATAAATGGATTCCACTGAGTGTGCTGAGTACAGTAGAGGTGTTTTTATCAACAATATTGGTGATGTTTATGTACATGACGAAATGTCCATTTCCAATTTATTCAGGCCCGTCAAATAAATTGGAAATGGACATGCACCATATGTGGTGAAATACTCGAAAACTCAACGTGAAATCCCCAATTTTCTTCATTTGTATGCAAATTCTACAGTATTATGACATGAAACTCACATAAATGGATTCCAATGAGTGTACTGAGTACAGTAGATGTGTTTTTATCAACAATATTGGTGATGTTTATGTACATGACAAAATGTCCATTTCCAATTTATTCAGCCCCGTCAAATAAGTTGTGGGTGGACATGCACCATATGTGGTGAAATACTCGAAAACTCAACGTGAAATCCCCAATTTTGTTCATTTGTATGCAAATTGTACAGTATTATGACATGAAACTTTCATCATTGGATTCCACTGAGTGTGCTGAGTACAGTAGAGGTGTTTTTTTTTTTTTTCAACAATATTGGGATGTTAATTGACATGACAAAATGTCCATTTCCAATTTATTCAGCGGGCCCTTCATAATGCTCCCGTGGACATTCATTTTTATGCAAATTCTACAGTATTATGAGATAAAACTTACATAAATGGATTCCAATGAGTGTACTGAGTACAGTAGATGTGTTTTTATCAACAATATTGGTGATCTTTATGTACATGACAAAATGTCCATTTCCAATTTATTCAGCCCACGTCAAATAAATTGGAAATGGACATGCACCATATGTGGTGAAATTACCGAAAATCCACAATTTGAAATCCACAGTTTTGTTCATTTGTATGCAAATTCTACAGTATTATGAGATAAAACTTACATAAATGGATTCCACTGAGTGTGCTGAGTACAGTAGAGGTCTTTTTATCAACAATATTGGTGATGTTTATGTACATGACAGAATGTCCATTTCCAATTTATTCAGCCCCATCAAATAAGTTGTAGGTGGACATGCACCATATGTGGTGAAATACTCGAAAACTCAACGTGAAATCCCCAATTTTGTTCATTTGTATGCAAATTGTACAGTATTATGCCATGAAACTTTCATCATTGGATTCCACTGAGTGTGCTGAGTACAGTAGAGGTGTTTTTTTTTTTTTTCAACAATATTGGGATGTTAATTGACATGACAAAATGTCCATTTCCAATTTATTCAGCGGGCCCTTCATAATGCTCCCGTGGACATTCATTTTTATGCAAATTCTACAGTATTATGAGATAAAACTTACATAAATGGATTCCACTGAGTGTGCTGAGTACAGTAGAGGTGTTTTTATCAACAATATTGGGATGGTTATTGACATGACGAAATGTCCATTTCCAATTTATTCAGCGGGCCCTTCATAATGCTCCCGTGGACATTCATTTTTATGCAAATTCTACAGTATTTTGAGATAAAACTTACATAAATGGATTCCACTGAGTGTGCTGAGTACAGTAGAGGTGTTTTCATCAACAATATTGGTGACGTTTACGTACATGACAAAATGTCCATTTCCAATTTATTCAGCCCCGTCAAATAAGTTGTGGGTGGACATGCACCATATGTGGCGAAATACTCGAAAACTCAACGTGAAATCCACAATTTTGTTCATTTGTATGCAAATTGTACAGTATTATGACATGAAACTTTCATCATTGGATTCCACTGAGTGTGCTGAGTACAGTAGAGGTGTTTTTTTTTTTTTTCAACAATATTGGGATGTTAATTGACATGACAAAATGTCCATTTCCAATTTATTCAGCGGGCCCTTCATAATGCTCCCGTGGACATTCATTTTTATGCAAATTCTACAGTATTTTGAGACAAAACTTACATAAATGGATTCCACTGAGTGTGCTGAGTACAGTAGAGGTGTTTTCATCAACAAAATTGCACATACTTATTAAAAAATACACTTTATTGAAGTGTCCACAGAAGCAGTATGTCAGGCCCGTCAAATAAGTTGAGCGTGGACATAAAATTTGGGGGTCCGTATCTCCGGCCCCCGGGGGGGTAGGGACTTGGGGCAGGTGGCATCGGAAAGAGGTCCATGTGGTCTAATAATACCCTGAGTTTGGTGGAGTTTGCCCCCGTTTTGGGTGTGTTACAGCCGGTCAAATTTTGGTACTTTTTGTCTTTGGGGATCCGTATCTCAGGCCCCCGGGGGCCTATCGACTCGGGAGTGGTGGCTTCAAACATGGCCCCTCGAGGGCTACAAACGAGCCGAGTTTCAAGTCTCTGGGACATGTCCTTCCGTTTGACCCCCTTAACTCTGGGGGGCCATATCTCCGGCCCCCGGGGGCCTATCGACTCGGGACAGGTGGCGTTCGGTAGGCCTAGGGACGGTTCAACTTTGACCCAAATTTCTTTAAGATTGCCCCCGTTTTGGGTGAGTTATGGCCGGTCAAATTTTGGGACTTTTCACATGACGAAACGTCCATTTCCAATTTATTCAGCGGGCCCTCCATAATGCTCCCGTGGACATTCATTTCTATGCAAATTCTACAGTATTATGACATGAAACTTACATCATTGGATTCCACTGAGTGTGCTGAGTACAGTAGATGTTTTTTTATCCAAAATATTGGGATGTATATTGACATGACAAAATGTCCATTTCCAATGTATTCAGGCCCGTCAAATAAATTGGAAATGGACATGCACCATATGTGGTGAAATACTCGAAAACTCAACGTGAAATCCCCAATTTTCTTCATTTGTATGCAAATTCTACAGTATTATGACATGAAACTCACATAAACGGATTCCAATGAGTGTACTGAGTACAGTAGATGTGTTTTTATCAACAATATTGGTGATGTTTATGTACATGACAAAATGTCCATTTCCAATTTATTCAGCCCCGTCAAATAAGTTGTGGGTGGACATGCACCATATGTGGTGAAATACTCGAAAACTCAACGTGAAATCCCCAATTTTGTTCATTTGTATGCAAATTGTACAGTATTATGACATGAAACTTTCATCATTGGATTCCACTGAGTGTGCTGAGTACAGTAGAGGTGTTTTTTTTTTTTTTCAACAATATTGGGATGTTAATTGACATGACAAAATGTCCATTTCCAATTTATTCAGCGGGCCCTTCATAATGCTCCCGTGGACATTCATTTTTATGCAAATTCTACAGTATTATGAGATAAAACTTACATAAATGGATTCCAATGAGTGTACTGAGTACAGTAGATGTGTTTTTATCAACAATATTGGTGATCTTTATGTACATGACAAAATGTCCATTTCCAATTTATTCAGCCCACGTCAAATAAATTGGAAATGGACATGCACCATATGTGGTGAAATTACCGAAAATCCACAATTTGAAATCCACAATTTTGTTCATTTGTATGCAAATTCTACAGTATTATGAGATAAAACTTACATAAATGGATTCCACTGAGTGTGTTGAGTACAGTAGAGGTCTTTTTATCAACAATATTGGTGATGTTTATGTACATGACAGAATGTCCATTTCCAATTTATTCAGCCCCATCAAATAAGTTGTAGGTGGACATGCACCATATGTGGTGAAATACTCGAAAACTCAACGTGAAATCCCCAATTTTGTTCATTTGTATGCAAATTGTACAGTATTATGACATGAAACTTTCATCATTGGATTCCACTGAGTGTGCTGAGTACAGTAGAGGTGTTTTTTTTTTTTTTCAACAATATTGGGATGTTAATTGACATGACAAAATGTCCATTTCCAATTTATTCAGCGGGCCCTTCATAATGCTCCCGTGGACATTCATTTTTATGCAAATTCTACAGTATTATGAGATAAAACTTACATAAATGGATTCCACTGAGTGTGCTGAGTACAGTAGAGGTGTTTTTATCAACAATATTGGGATGGTTATTGACATGACGAAATGTCCATTTCCAATTTATTCAGCGGGCCCTTCATAATGCTCCCGTGGACATTCATTTTTATGCAAATTCTACAGTATTTTGAGATAAAACTTACATAAATGGATTCCACTGAGTGTGCTGAGTACAGTAGAGGTGTTTTCATCAACAAAATTGCACATACTTATTAAAAAATACACTTTATTGAAGTGTCCACAGAAGCAGTATGTCAGGCCCGTCAAATAAGTTGAGCGTGGACATAAAATTTGGGGGTCCGTATCTCCGGCCCCCGGGGGGGTAGGGACTTGGGGCAGGTGGCATCGGAAAGAGGTCCACGTGGTCTAATAATACCCTGAGATTGGTGGAGTTTGCCCCCGTTTTGGGTGAGTTACAGCCGGTCAAATTTTGGTACTTTTTGTCTTTGGGGATCCGTATCTCAGGCACCCGGGGGCCTATCGACTCGGGAGTGGTGGCGTCAAACATGGCACCTCGAGGGCTACAAACGAGCCGAGTTTCAAGTCTCTGGGACATGTCCTTCCGTTTGACCCCCTTAACTCTGGGGGGCCGTATCTCCGGCCCCCGGGGGCCAATCGACTCCGGACAAGTGGCGTTCGGTAGGCCTAGGGACGGTTCAACTTTGACCCAAAATTCTTTAAGATTGCCCCCGTTTTGGGTGAGTTATGGCCGGTCAAAATTTGGGACTTTTCACATAAGGAAACGTCCATTTCCAATTTATTCAGCGGGCCCTCCATAATGCTCCCGTGGACATTAATTTCTATGCAAATTCTACATTATTTTGAGATAAAACTTACATAATTGGATTCCACTGAGTGTGCTGAGTACAGTAGATGTGTTTTTATCAACAATATTGGTGATGTTTATGTACATGACGAAATGTCCATTTCCAATTTATTCAGGCCCGTCAAATAAATTGGAAATGGACATGCACCATATGTGGTGAAATACTCGAAAACTCAACGTGAAATCCCCAATTTTGTTCATTTGTATGCAAATTCTACAGTATTATGACATGAAACTCACATAAACGGATTCCAATGAGTGTACTGAGTACAGTAGATGTGTTTTTATCAACAATATTGGTGATGTTTATGTACCTGACGAAATGTCCATTTCCAATTTATTCAGCGGGCCCTTCATAATGCTCCCGTGGACATTCATTTTTATGCAAATTCTACAGTATTATGACATGAAACTCACATAAACGGATTCCAATGAGTGTACTGAGTACAGTAGAGGTGTTTTTATCAACAATATTGGTGACGTTTACGTACATGACAAACTGTCCATTTCCAATTTATTCAGCGGGCCCTTCATAATGCTCCCGTGGACATTCATTTTTATGCAAATTCTACAGTATTTTGAGACAAAACTTACATAAATGGATTCCACTGAGTGTGCTGAGTACAGTAGAGGTGTTTTCATCAACAAAATTGTACATACTTATTAAAAAATACACTTTATTGAAGTGTCCACGGAAGCAGTATGTCAGGCCCGTCAAATAAGTTGAGCGTGGACAAAAAAATTGGGTGTCCGCATCTCCGGCCCCCGGGGGGGTAGGGACTTGGGGCAGGTGGCATCGGAAAGAGGTCCACGTGGTCTAATAATACCCTGAGATTGGTGGAGTTTGCCCCCGTTTTGGGTGAGTTACAGCCGGTCAAATTTTGGTACTTTTTGTCTTTGGGGATCCGTATCTCAGGCCCCCGGGGGCCTATCGACTCGGGAGTGGTGGCGTCAAACATGGCCCCTCGAGGGCTACAAACGAGCCGAGTTTCAAGTCTCTGGGACATGTCCTTCCGTTTGACCCCCTTAACTCTGGGGGGCCGTATCTCCGGCCCCCGGGGGCCAATCGACTCCGGACAAGTGGCGTTCGGTAGGCCTAGGGACGGTTCAACTTTGACCCAAATTTCTTTAAGATTGCCCCCGTTTTGGGTGAGATATGGCCGGTCAAAATTTGGGACTTTTCACATAAGGAAACGTCCATTTCCAATTTATTCAGCGGGCCCTCCATAATGCTCCCGTGGACATTAATTTCTATGCAAATTCTACAGTATTTTGAGATAAAACTTACATAAATGGATTCCACTGAGTGTGCTGAGTACAGTAGATGTGTTTTTATCAACAATATTGGTGATGTTTATGTACATGACGAAATGTCCATTTCCAATTTATTCAGGCCCGTCAAATAAATTGGAAATGGACATGCACCATATGTGGTGAAATACTCGAAAACTCAACGTGAAATCCCCAATTTTGTTCATTTGAATGCAAATTCTACAGTATTATGACATGAAACTCACATAAACGGATTCCAATGAGTGTACTGAGTACAGTAGATGTATTTTTATCAACAATATTGGTGATGTTTATGTACCTGACGAAATGTCCATTTCCAATTTATTCAGCGGGCCCTTCATAATGCTCCCGTGGACATTCATTTTTATGCAAATTGTACAGTATTATGACATGAAACTGACATTATTGGCTTCCACTGAGTGTGCTGAGTAGAGTAGAGGTGTTTTCATCAACAATATTGCACGTAGTTATTAAAAAAACACACTTTATTGAATTGTCCACGGGAGCAGTATGAAGGGCCGGTCAAATAAGTTGCCGGTGGACATAAAGTTTGGGGGTCCGTATCTTGGTCCCCTGATGGAGCAACGACTCGGGGCCGGTGTCGTCGGTTAGGTCTCCCTCGGGTCTAACGGGGCCCCGAATTTGGTGCGGTTCGGCCTCGATTCGGCCGAGTGACAGCCGGTCAAAGTTTTGGAGTTTAGGGTTTTGGGGGGCTCTATCTCCGGCCCCCAGGGGAGTAGGGACTCGTGGCCTACGTCGACGGAGAGGGCCCGTTGAGGGCTATCGATCGAGCCCAGTTGGGAGCCTCCAGGCCTCTTCGTTCGATTTGGCCCCCGAAACTACGGGGGTCCATATCTCGGGCCCCCGGTGGAGCAGCGACTCGGGGCGGGTGTCGTCGGTTAGGGCTCCCTCGGGTCTAACCGGACCCCGAGTTTGGGGCGGATCGGAGTCTATTCGGCCGAGTTATAGCTGGTCAAAATGTGGGGATTGGGGGGGCCCTATCTCCGGCCCCCGAAGGGGTAGGGCCTCGGGGTGGGTGTCGTCGGATAGGGGCCATGGAGGTCTAGGATCGACCCAAGTTTGGTGCGGTTCGGCGGCGATTCGGCCGAGTGACAGCCGGTCAAAGTGTGGGGTTTGGGGGGTCCTATCTCCGGGCCCCGGGGAAGAAGGGACTCATGGCCTGCGTTGTCGTAGAGGGCCCGGCGAGGGCTATCGATCAAGTCCGGTCTGATTTTGGGACTTTTTAAAGTAAAGAAACGTCCATTTCCAATTTATTCAGCGGGCCCTTCATAGTGCTTCCGTGGACATTCATTTTTATGCAAATTCTACAGTATTATGACATGAAACTCACATAATTGGCTTCCACTGAGTGTTCTGAGTACAGTAGAGGTGTTTTTATCCACAATAGTGGGATGTAAATTTACATGACAAAATGTCCATTTCCAATTTATTCAGCCCCGTCAAATAAGTTGAGGGTGGACATGCACCATATGTGGTGAAATACTCGAAAACTCAACGTGAAATTCACAATGTTGTTGATTTGTAAGCAAAATTGTACAGTATTATGATATGAAACTCACATAAATAGATTCCAATGAGTATGCTGAGTACAGTAGAGGTGTTTTTTATCAACAATATTGGGATTTTAATGTAAATGACGAAATGTCCATTTCCAATTTATTCAGCGGGCCCTTCATAGTGCTTCCGTGGACATTAATTTTTATGCAAATTCTACAGTATTATGACATGAAACTCACATAATTGGCTTCCACTGAGTGTGCTGAGAACAGTAGAGGTGTTTTTATCCACAATATTGTGATGTATAGTTACTTGACAAAATGTCCATTTCCAATTTATTCAGCCCCGTCGAATAAGTTGAGTGTGGACATGCACCATATGTGGTGAAATACTCGAAAACTCAACGTGAAATTCTCAATTTTGTTGATTTTTAAGCAAAATTGTGCAGTATTATGACATGAAACTCACATAAATGGATTCCAAGGGGTATGCCAAGTACAGTAAAGGTGTTTTTATCAATAATATTGGGATTTTAATGTAAATGCCAAACTGTCCATTTCCAATTTATTCAGCCCCGTCAAATAAGTTGAGGGTGGACATGCACCATATGTGGTGAAATACTCGAAAACTCAACGTGAAATTCTCAATTTTGTTGATTTTTAAGCAAAATTGTGCAGTATTATGACATGAAACTCACATAAATGGATTCCAAGGGGTATGCCAAGTACAGTAGATGTGTTTTTATCAACAATATTGGGATTTTAATGTAAATGACGAAATGTCCATTTCCAATTTATTTAGCGGGCCTTTCATAATGCTCCCGTGGACATTCATTTTTATGCAAATTCTACAGTTTTATGACATGAAACTCACATAATTGGCTTCCACTGAGTGTTCTGAGTACAGTAGAGGTGTTTTTATCCACAATAGTGGGATGTTAGTTTACATGACAAAATGTCCATTTCCAATTTATTCAGCCCCGTCAAATAAGTTGAGGGTGGACATGCACCATATGTGGTGAAATACTCGAAAACTCAACGTGAAATTCACAATGTTGTTGATTTGTAAGCAAAATTGTACAGTATTATGATATGAAACTCACATAAATGGATTCCAATGAGTATGCTGAGTACAGTAGAGGTGTTTTTTATCAACAATATTGGGATTTTAATGTAAATGACGAAATGTCCATTTCCAATTTATTCAGGCCCATCAAATAAGTTGCGGGTGGACATGCACCGTATGTGGTGAAATACTCGAAAACTCAACATGAATTCCTCATATAATACATTAGAAGTGGACAAATGTCCCACTTGCAATGTATGCAATGGGATTGGCTGTTTAATACATTGGAAATGGACACATGTCCCACTTGCAATGTATTCAATGGGATTGGCTGTTTAATACATTGGAAATGGACACAGGTCCCACTTGCAATGTATTCAATGGGATTGGCTGTTTATTACATTGGAAATGGACACACATCCCACTTGCAATGTATTCAATGGAATTGGCTATCTATAACATTGGAAATGGACACACATCCCACTTGCAATGTATTCAATGGGATTGGCTGTTTAATACATTGGAAATGGACACACATCCCACTTGCAATGTATTCAATGGAATTGGCTATCTATTACATTGGAAATGGACACACATCCCACTTGCAATGTATTCAATGGAATTGGCTATCTATTACATTGGAAATGGACACACATCCCACTTGCAATGTTTTCAATGGGATTGGCTATTTATTACATTGGAAATGGACACACATCCCACTTGCAATGTATTCAATGGAATTGGCTATCTATTACACTGGAAATGGACACACATCCCACTTGCAATGTATTCAATGGGATTGGCTGTTTAATACATTGGAAATGGACACAGGTCCCACTTGCAATGTATTCAATGGGAATGGCTGTTTAATACATTGGAAATGGACACACGTCCCACTTGCAATGTATTCAATGGAATTGGCTATCTATTACATTGGAAATGGACACATCCCACTTGCAATGTATTCAATGGAATTGGCTATCTATTACATTGGAAATGGACACACATCCCACTTGCAATGTATTCAATGGAATTGGCTATCTATTACATTGGAAATGGACACACATCCCACTTGCAATGTATTCGATGGAATTGGCTATCTATTACATTGGAAATGGACACATCCCACTTGCAATGTATTCAATGGAATTGGCTATTTATTACATTGGAAATGGACACACATCCCACTTGCAATGTATTCAATGGAATAGGTTATTTATTACATTGGAAATGGACACACATCCCACTTGCAATGTATTCGATGGAATTGGCCATCTATTACATTGGAAATGGACACACATCCCACTTGCAATGTATTCAATGGAATTGGCTATCTATAAAATTGGAAATGGACACACATCCCACTTGCAATGTATTCGATGGAATTGGCTATCTATTACATTGGAAATGGACACACATCCCACTTGCAATGTATTCGATGGAATTGGCCATCTATTACATTGGAAATGGACACACATCCCACTTGCAATGTATTCAATGGAATTGGCTATCTATTACATTGGAAATGGACACACATCCCACTTGCAATGTATTCGATGGAATTGGCCATCTATTACATTGGAAATGGACACACATCCCACTTGCAATGTATTCAATGAAATAGGCTATCTATTACATTGGAAATGGACACACATCCCACTTGCAATGTATTCAATGGAATTGGCTATTTATTACATTGGAAATGGACACACATCCCACTTGCAATGTATTCAATGGAATTGGCTATCTATAACATTGGAAATGGACACACATCCCACTTGCAATGTATTCAATGGGATTGGCTGTTTAATACATTGGAAATGGACACAGGTCCCACTTGCAATGTATTCAATGGGATTCACTGTTTAATACATTGGAAATGGACACATGTCCCACTTGCAATGTATTCAATGGGATTGGCTGTTTAATACATTGGAAATGGACACACATCCCACTTGCAATGTATTTATGGGACTCTAAAGTAGGTTAATGGGATGAGTGTCCACTAATCTATTAAGGGTCAAGGTTCAATTCCATCACTACAATGGGCAAGTGGACAAATAGTGGGTTCGTGGATCCAGGGGGCTGTGGCAATGTGGAGGGGGAGTTGTTCCGGAGTGTTCTGGGGTCTTTCCGTGACTGTAATGGGCAAATGGACAAATAGTGGGTTCGTGGGACCGGGGGGCTGTGGCAATGTGGAGGGGGAGTTGTTCCGAAGTGTTCCGGGGTCTTTCCGTGACTGTAATGGGCAAATGGACAAATAGTGGGTTCGTGGGACCTTAGGGGCGGGGCTCGTGGCCGGGGAGGGGGTCCTGGGGGGTTCCGCGGACGTTCCGTAACAATAATGGGCAAATGGACAAATAGTGGGTTCGTGGGACCTTGGGGGCGGGGCTCGTGACCGGGGAGGGGGTCCCGGGGGGATCCGCGGACGTTCCGTAACAATAATGGGCAAATGGACAAATAGTGGGTTCGTGGGACCTTAGGGGCGGGGCCTGTGGCCGGGGAGGGGGTCCCGGGGGGTTCCGCGGACGTTCCGTAACAATAATGGGCAAATGGACAAATAGTGGGTTCGTGGGACCTTGGGGGCGGGGCTTGTGACCGGGGAGGGGGTCCCGGGGGGATCCGCGGACGTTCCGTAACAATAATGGGCAAATGGACAAATAGTGGGTTCGTGGGACCTTGGGGGCGGGGCTTGTGACCGGGGAGGGGGTCCCGGGGGGTTCCGCGGACGTTCCGTAACAATAATGGGCAAATGGACAAATAGTGGGTTCGTGGGACCTTGGGGGCGGGGCTTGTGACCGGGGAGGGGGTCCCGGGGGGATCCGCGGACGTTCCGTAACAATAATGGGCAAATGGACAAATAGTGGGTTCGTGGGACCTTGGGGGCGGGGCTTGTGACCGGGGAGGGGGTCCCGGGGGGATCCGCGGACGTTCCGTAACAATAATGGGCAAATGGACAAATAGTGGGTTCGTGGGACCTTGGGGGCGGGGCTTGTGACCGGGGAGGGGGTCCCGGGGGGATCCGCGGACGTTCCGTAACAATAATGGGCAAATGGACAAATAGTGGGTTCGTGGGACGGGGGTCCCCCCATCAAACCGGTAGGGCTGTGGACAAATAGAGGGTCGCTGGGACGAAGACCCCCACCGGAGTCATTCACTCAAATGAGAAATGGACAAATAGTAGGTTCGTGGGACCTTAGGGGCGGGCCCTGTGGCCGGGGAGGGGGTCCCGGGGGGTTCCGCGGGCGTTCCGTAACAATAATGGGCAAATGGACAAATAGTGGGTTCGTGGGACCTTGGGGGCGGGGCTTGCGCCCGAGAAGGGGGTCCCGGGCGGTCCCGCGGCCGTTCCACAGAAATAATGGTCAAATGGACAAATAGTGGGTTCGTGGGACCAAAAAAGTGTCCACCACCCCTTTGTTTTAATGGCCATGTAATAAACCTAAAGTGGGATCGGTGGTGCTCCACACTGTGGCGAAAGACAGAACTGCAATTTTAGGCACAAAACTTTGGGGGGTTTCCGCGCGGCCCCTAAGGGGGCCAGCCCCCCCCAGACCTTCCCGTGCTTCCCCGCCGGCCGACCCGGTCAGATTGACACCAGCGGCGCCCCCCTCAAAAATTTTGGGGGGTCGGCGCGCAGGGTCCACAAACCCATGACCACGAACCGTCAAACATGCTCCGAAATGGACGCCTTCCAAAAAAATGTACTTCATAGAGAAAGAGAAAGAAGTCAACAGCGGGTACTTCCAGTAAAAAGAAAGCTACACCTGTGGACCATGCTGTGCACATAGACAACAAACGGTGACGGTAAGCAAGACTGTTTGCTATCTTTTCATTAAAGATGTTTGATCAGGATAAAGTGCCCAAACCTCATGGGTTTGTATTCTGTTGTATACTGCTGTTCTGCCATGTGATTGCTCAGTCTGTGTGTTTCTATACATTAAACACAATGTTCAACATTTCATATGTGGAGTTTATTTGGTAAAATACAATACACAGAAAAGCCTATGGGTGGAACAAGGTTGAGGTACAAAAATTTTATATTTTAAATATCACATCAAATTTCTGTAGCTTGAACTTGTTCCATCCATTTGCTGTTCTACCATGTTTCACTGGTATTAGTAGATGTTAACAGACTATGAACAACTGATCTGTAAAGTGTGAGTTAATGTATTAGTTAAGTGTTAGTTATTAGCTTATGTATGTTATTGGGACGTTATTCTAAAGTTGCAACTATTCCTCATTTACTAACAGTTAATAAATAAAGAATAGTTACAACTTGAGAATAACGTCCCAATAACATATATAAACTATTAACTGATACTTAACAAGTCTTTAGTAAGTAATTTACTAACAGCTTGTTCATGATCTATTACTAATTTATTAGGTATAGTTATAAATCATTAAAATACAGTTAAAAGGTCATTTATAACTTGTTAACTAACAGTTTGTAAGTTATCTATTGGCTATCTATAAGGCACAGTTATAAATAATTAACAAAACTATTAACTGTTATTTAACAAGTCATTTATTACTCATTAACTAACAGTTTATTAATGATCTATTAACTAGTTATAACGGATAGTTATTATAAAATGTTACCAAACCTTTATGAATATATTGAATTTACTTTCATTTCCACATGGAAAGAATTCATGTGCTCTGCCCCCCCAACCCCTGCTTCAGTACTACTGGCATCCCTGTGGGCCCTCTTCATCGGGCCTCAGGGCGTTGGGAAGGTTACGTATCATATCCGCCTGCTGACTCGTCCGCCTGTCAGCATGTGCTGTTGTGCGTAACGCGGCGCCAGGGTCGTGGCCTGTTCCATAGGGTCTGTTCCCATATGTAAAGTCGAAGTGATTCGACTGAAGGGGAATGTCTAGGTTATGTAGGTAACCCTCATTCCCTGAAGGAGGGAACGGAGACGTTACATCCCCTGCCACGACCCTGACGTTGTGCTGATGCCGGCTCGATCCGGCTTTTCAGCAAAAACCTGAATGAGTGGTTGCAGGCCGCCATCTTATATACCCGTATGTACGGGGGAGTGGCTTGGCATGCAAATACCACTCGCCAATTTTCATTGGCCTTTTGTATAAGGCTCAGAGGTGATTGGACTCTCAAGCGAGTTTCCATATGTAACGTCTCCATTCCTTCCTTCAGGGAACGAGGGTTACCTACGTAACCTAGACGATGTGGAGCTGATGTGTGCTCTTTTATCGGCCAAAATGTATTTTTGATCACACTGTTGTTTGTTGAAGGAGAATGGTTCAAAATATGAAGGCAATTATATAATACAAAATACAAACTAAACAGCACTCGCCTAAGCAGCAGCGACAAAATCAGTTTTTCTCTATTGTAAAAGATTAAGGCTACTTTAGGCACTGTTACTTATTCTTGTCTTGTTTTCTAGTCTAAATATCTACAAATTGTTAAATCAAGATGCATTTACTTAACAAGTAACTTGACTCAAGATATTATGTTTTGATCTCTGAAAAAGTTCACAGGTTTGTTATAAAATTACCTTAATTCAAAGACTAAACAAGATTATTTCTCTTGCCCCATGCAAAAATAGAAAAAGAATAAGTTTTAGTAAGAAGACATATAAAAATTGTTATTTGTTCAAGAACCCCAGAATTATGTTTTGTTATATATAATGTGAAAATATAATTGTCACACATGAATGTATTTTACTTGATTTGTGTTGTAATGTTTTATTTTGATAATTTGCTTATGTATTGGATGTAGTTGTTTATTTTTATTTGTGAATTTGAATTCATTTTTGTATGTTCCTTTTTGATTTATTTGTTTCAATATTTATGCTCTAAGTTAAGTAGTTGTTGCTAATAATTTCGATTCGCTGGAGTGCACGCTGACAAATGGAAGGTGTAACAATGAGCAAAGATAAATTATGTTTCTGTTTACATGACTTGCGATAGTATCCAAGTTAATATGATTTTTGTTTTGTATTACATTATCTTGGTGTAAATTTGTTTAATTCGGGTAATTAAGTTATTCAAGTGTATTACTGTGTGGGTAATTGTTTGTCAACTTTACCACTTTGTCTTTGGTACGATCCTGGTAATATAGGGGCTGGGTTGTGTTTGTTCATAGAGTTTTTGGGTTGAGGATCCCAGAAGTAACATCACAGCCCTGGAACTCCATGTTTTCTTTATTCGTGTGATTTTCTTTATTTTACTATGTGTGGCCCAATGTATGTTTTTTTGTTTGTTTTTTAAAAGGAAAAACAGATAAAGAACTGAATTTTTGCAAACCTTTTATTGGACAAATCCTGACAATAATAAAAGTAAACAGATAATGTATTCACTCATTTTTTCTAAATCACAGCAACAATGGCGTCATCCACTCATTGCTGCAGACGCAATCAATCAACCTCCAGATATGTAAGAAAGTTTGGTAACGCTTTAGATTACAACCCGCAAAGAACCACGTTGTAAGTTTCTGTAATTATAGTGTACCTATTAACGAACGTACATGTAGGTATACGGGAACAATATGTTAAATTTGGGTAGTAAAGGGCTAACAAACTAGATATGCAACATGCAAAGAACTACATAGCTATACTGCATTTATGGTGTACATTTCTGTAATTATAGTGTACCTATTAAAGAACATAGATGTAGGTATAAGGGGACAATATGTCAAATTTTGGAAAAAAATAAACCCAGATATGCAACCTGCAAAGAACTATAAGTATACGGAACTTACAGTGTACGTTTCTGTAATTATAGTGTACCTATTAAAGCACGTACGTGTAGGGAGAACGTTACATTTTGATAATTGGGCATAACAACCAGATATGCGCCCTGCAAAAAACTGTAAGCAAACCTAAGTTACGGTGTTAACAGGTATCCTTATTACTGTGCCAGACATAAACTGTACATTGGGTGTATCTACACATAAGCTTTTTTAAATTACTGGGAAAATATACTCTTGTTCCATGTAATTATGGATTAAGTGCGCCATCTGCGGGTTGTAAATTAAAGTGGCATTTGTTCCGCTCTTGTTCAAAGAAGTTACAGGGTAGGTACAGTACAATACATAAATGCTCAATTTGAAAATATATCTAAAATATATCTAAACATATTTTTTAAAGTTGCTAATCCCACTCCTACCTCTAAACCTAAAGTTATCTATGACTGTACAGTAATAAAAATATAAAAGACAGGAAATTGCAATCACAATCATTTATTCATTGCAAAAATGTGAGGAGGCGTACAAAAAAGTAATCCAAATAACGATGCGTTTGCAGCCGCAGTCCTCTCTGGCAGAATACAGTAGGTTTGAGGTGCAGTAGGATGAGAGCAGTATTTAAATTGTTAATTGCTGAAAATATTATCCAGATTATTGTCTTGATCCACTTCTTGAAGCCGCCTGTGCATCATTCCAACACATCTCACCAGAAACACGGCCTGTGGTAATCAATGAACGTCCGAATTTCCTGTCGTAAAATGCACTTAAGTGTGGGTTTATGGCTGTTGCTGCTGGACTCGCTGCTAGGGATGGAGATGAAGATCGCCAGATAAAGGCTTGAATTTGGGTCTGGTCCTCGCAAATCGTATGGATTCTGAAGATCTGGGTTACAGCGCACAAATAAAATTGCTTCATTTTGCAATTAAGATGCGTGTTTGGTGTATTTTATGGTTCTATTGTTAGTCACATCATGTCAGAGACGACGCCTTTTGTGTTCCACCATGGCAAACGAAGTTAATATTACATGAATGATTAAACGATTGCAGAAATTTGAAATTTAAAAAAGCTTACGTAAAGATACCTCAAATGTACGATTTATGCCTGGTACAGTAATAGAATAGATACCTGTTAACACTGTAACTTAGCTTTACTTATGCAGTTCAATGCAGGTTGCATATCTGGTTGTTCTTTACAGGTACACTATAATTACAGAAACGTACACATAAATTGCAGGTTGCATATCTGGTTTGTTACCCCCTAATTACCCAAATTTAACATTACATTTTATACATTTACATTTATTCATTTAGCAGACGCTTTTATCCAAAGCGACTTACAATTGGGAATACAACAAGTGATTCATCCTTAGGAGGCAGATCAACATAGGAAGTGCTCAAAAATACGGTATGACAGGCGTTGTTAGATGAGTACGGGCTAGAAAGGGAAGATCAGGAAAGAGAGGAAAATAATATATATATATATATATATATATATATATATATATATATATATTTTTTTTTTTTTTTTTTTTTTTTTTTTTTTTTTAATTGAGTCAGATAGTGTCGAAAAAGATGGGTTTTCAGCAGTCGCTTGAAGACAGTAATGGAGTCTGCGTTCCGGATGGGGGTGGGAAGATCATTCCACCAGGCAGGGACGTTGAAGGAGAATGTTTTGGAAAGTGATTTCGTGCCTCTCTGTGGTGGTACAATAAGACGTCTTTCACTAGAGGATCTCAGACTTCTGGAGGGAGTGTATATGCGTATTAGTGAATGGAGGTAGGCAGGTGATGAGCCGGTGGCTGTCCTATAGGCCAGCATCAGTGTCTTGAATTTGATGCGAGCCGCAACCGGTAGCCAGTGCAGTGATATGAAGAGAGGTGTGACATGGGCCTTCTTTGGCTCATTGAAGACGAGCCGTGCTGCTGCATTCTGAATCATTTGTAGAGGCCTGATTGTACATGCTGGAAGACCAGCTAAAAGAGCATTGCAGTAGTCCAGCCTGGAAATGACCAGGGCCTATACGAGGAGTAGTGCAGCATGCTCTGTTAGGAAGGGCCTGATGTTTCTGATGTTGTGCAATGCAAACCTGCAGGATCGAGCAGTTTTAGCTATGTGGTCTTTAAAAGTCAATTGGTCATCAAAGATTACACCAAGATTTCTGGCTGAAGTCGATGGGGTAATTGTTGATGAACCTAACTGGATGGAGAAGTCATGTTGTAAAGTTGGAGTGGCAGGAAAGACAAGGAGCTCAGTTTTAGCTAGATTGAGCTGAAGATGGTGTTCCTTCATCCATGCAGAGATATCCGCCAGGCAGCCAGAGATCCTTGCAGCTACTGATGGATCATCTGGTTTGAAAGAAAGATAGAGCTGTGTGTCATCAGCATAGCAATGGTAGGAGTAGCCATGTGCCTGTATGATGGGGCCCAGAGATGTGGTATATATGGAGAAGAGGAGGGGTCCAAGAACTGATCCCTGAGGAACCCCAGTGACCAGTTGATGAGTTTTGGAAACCTCCCCTCCCCAGGCCACTCTGAAAGACCTGCCAGAGAGATAGGATTTGAACCAGAGAAGTGAAGTCCCTGTGATGCCCAACGATGAGAGGGTAGACAGAAAAATCTGGTGATTTACCGTGTCAAATGCTGCAGATAGGTCAAGCAAGATGAGTACTGATGATTTGGAATCAGCTTTTGCAATCCGCAAGGCTTCAGTGACAGACAGTAGTGCCGTCTCAGTTGAATGGCCACTCCTGAACCCTGACTGGTTAGCATCCAATAGGTTGTTCTGTGCGAGAAATAAAGATAGCTGGTTGAAAACAGCTCATTCCAATGTTTTTGCTATGAACGGAAGGAGAGAGACAGGTCTATAGTTGTCTATGAGTGAAGTGTTAAGTGTAGGTTTTTTGAGAAGTGGGGTTACCCGGGCCTGCTTAAATGTAGTGGGGAAAGTGCCTATGAGAAGAGATGTTGATGATGTGTGTGAGCGCTGGTAGGATTGTAGGGGAGATTGCTTGGAGAAGGTGTGAGGGGATGGGGTCTAAAGGACATGTCGTCGGATGGCTGGAGAGGAGAAGTTTGGTTACTTCTGCCTCAGAATGGGGATGGAAGGAGAAGAGGGGAGTTTCAGCCGTGGGTGTGGTCAGTTTTAGTTCCTGTATATGTGGAGCTGAGAACTTATTACTGATAGATGTAGTTTTGTCTGTAAAAAATGTGGCAAAATCATCAGCTGTTATAGAAGTGGTGGGAGGTGGTGGAGGGGGACAGAGGAGTGAATTAAAAGTTTTGAAAAGGTTGTGTGTGTCCGGAGCATTGTTGATCTTGTTGTGGAAGTATGAAGATTTGGCATTATGGACTTGGGTAGAGAAGGATGAAAGCAGAGACTGATACATACTCAAGTCAGATGGATCTTTAGATTTGTGCCATTTTCTCTCAGCTGCCCTAAGTTTGGACCGATGCTCACGAAGAACATCGGATAGCCAAGTATTGGAAGGAGCAGCCCGTGCTGGCCTGGAGGAGAGAGGGCATATATCATCCAGGCAAGAAGTAAGAGTGGAACATAACGTGTCGGTTGCTGCATTAGTATCCAGGGATGTGAAGTGGGTAGGAGAGGGAAGAGAGGAGGATATTGAGGAAGAAAGATGGGAGGTTGAGAGAGAGCGTAGGTTTCTTCTAAAAGTAACAGTTAGGGGGGATGGGGGTGCACAAGTAGCAAGATGTAGGTTTAGTGTAATGAAGAAGTGGTCAGAGATGTGTAGGGGTTTGACCATAATGTCGTCTGAAGTACAATTTCGTGTGTAAATGAGATCAAGTTGGTAGCCGGATTTATGAGTGTATGCAGTGGTAGTGTGTTTTAGGTCAAATGAAGCAAGGAGTGAATGGAAGTCTGCAGCATAGGGTTTGTCCAGATGAATGTTAAAATCTCCAAAGACTAGAAGTGGGCTGCCATCTTCTGGAAAAGAGGATAGCAGCCCATCCAGCTCTTCTAAGAAGATGCCAAGTTGACTAGGAGGGCGGTAAATGACCACAACATGGAGTTTGATAGGAGATGTTATAGTGATTGTATGAGATTCAAATGAGTTATAATTGCATAGAGGAGAATGGGTTGAGTATTTCCAGTTGTTGGAAATCAGAAGTCCCGTACCCCCACCCCTTCCAGTCTGACGAGGGGTGTGAGAGAAGGAGAAATTATAAGATAGAGCGGCTGGGGTTACAGAGTCTTCTGGACGTATCCAGGTCTCAGTCAAACCTAGGATGCTCAGGCCAGATTGCAAAGAAAATGCCGAAATGAAGTCAGCTTTGTTGACGGCTGATTGACAGTTCCATAGTCCAACCGTGAAAGAGAAAGGTTCAGTGGAAGAGGTGTTTATAGGAACGCAGGTTAGAGAGATTGCGTCGACGTGTGCGTGTGATGTTAGTGCATTGCGTAGAGAGCACCGGAATGAGTTGGAAACACATGATAGAGAAGGACAGAAAGAAGAGTGAGAAAAAGGAAAGGAGTACTCAAGTGCGTTGTCGGGTGTCGTTGCTCTGATAAGTCGCGCAGGAAAAGTCGCATTGCCCCCCCCCCCCATGATTCATGTCACCTTGGCCTGGGTGTTTTATATGTAAATGATTACTGAAGCTATACAAACATGCTGTTACTTTATACCTACATGTACGTTCTTTAGGTACACTATAATTACTGAAATGTACACCGTAAATTCAGTATAGTATACAGCATCAGTCCAAACTCAGAGCAGCAAAGAGAAAGTGGCACAAATCAAAGGATCTGTCTGATCTGTCAATGAGTATGTATTAGTCTTTGCTCTCATCTTTCTCTGCTCATGTCTACACTACAATCATGCTGGTCCTTTGCTGGTTTATGCTGGTCCTTTGCTGGTTGACGCTGGTCCTTTGCTGGTTGATGCTGGTCCTTTGCTGGTTTATGCTGGTTTATGCTGGCCCTTTGCTGGTTAATGCTGGTTCTTTGCTAGTTTATGCTGGTCCTTTGCTCATTGATGCTGGTTCTTTGCTAATTTATGCTTGCCCTTGACCAGCAAAATGACCAGCTATGTAAAAGCATTAACCAGCAAACACTGCATGAAAAAGGGGGTTTTCGTCAGTAAACGACACTGTGGATTGTCGCAGAAATTATGCAAAAAACTTTTACTCCACATGCATCTCTCATCACTATCATTTTTTTTTTTTTGGATTGTTTTATTATTTTGGAAAAAGGGAATAGTGTGCATGCCAGAGCTGCAAAAAAAAAAAATAATAATGCAACAATTGATTTCAGCAAATTTCAAACGTTTCTGTTGTGCATTAATGAACTGGTCAATCAGGGGCAGAAGAGTTTTGTTCAAATTTGGGTAACACTTTTATAATATTTTTATAAATAATATATGCAAAATAGTTTAATACATTTTAACAAACATTATACAATGTTAAACTATCCATTACTTAATATATATTCATATATCTAGAAATATGAGATAATGTGCTTGTTAATGTTAACTAATAAACCAATTAAACATTACCAAATTATGAACAGATCATTATTCGATGTTAATTGAAATGCTTACAAATGTGATCAAACTTTTAATTCATATGGTTTACAATTATTAAACGCTTCATTAATGAATCTTTAACAAACATTATACAAGGATTATTGGATCATTAGTTATTGTTTACAAATATCATTAAACTTTCAATGCAGTTTAAATATCTACAAATGATTTGAACAGAAATTATACAATGATTACAAATGATTTGAACAGAAATTATACAATGATTTCAAGTTTATTTGTTAAAGTACTTTTGAGCCCTTACTTCAGTTCAAATATGTGACCCTGGACCACAAGTCGCTAGGGTATATTTGTAGCAATAGCCCAAAATACATTGCATGGGTCAAAATTTTAGATTTTTCTTTTATGCCAAAATCATTAATAAATTAAGTAAAGTTCATGTTCCATGAAGATTTTTTTTGTAAAATTCCTACTGTAAACATATCAAAATGTAATTTTTGATTTGTAATATGCATTGTTAAGAACCTAATTTGGACAACTTTAAAGATGATTTTCTCAGTCTTTTTTTATTTTTTTTGCATCCTCAGATTTCTGATTTCAAATAGATGTATCTCAGTCAAATATTGTCCTATCCTAACAAACCATACATCAATAGAAAGCTTATTTATTGAGCTCAGTTTTGTCAAATTTAACCTTATGACTGGTTTTGTGGTCCAGGGTCACATATTAGCTAATGCTCATTTTTACATTCACAAATGTTGTGGAAAATATAGCTTAACTAGTCATTTTAAGCACTTCACAAATTATTCATGTTAATATATCCAACTCATAATCACAGTTGGTAAAGGTCATATATTTGGTCTTTGTTTAATGTGAAGATATTTACTTTTTGCACATCTTAAATCATGTATTAATCATTTGTTCATGTTTTTGCATTACCGAGTCTAAAGTTGAGACTATCGTTTGTAAACATTTAGAGATGTTTTAGTATCGTTATTGGCATTATACTTTTAGCTACTGTAACAATGTTTATGTAAAGCAGCGGTTCTCAATTCCAGTCCTAGGGCCCCCGCTACACCACCGCATGAAGCGTCTTCACACAGATGAAACTTACTAGATAGGTGTGACATAAATGCATCTGTAAATAAACAATTTAAATTCACATCTCGCACGCTTTATTGACCTTCACATGGAACATATATGCACGCTTTAAACTAATGAATAATTGCGGAATATCCTGTTATGTCCACTTCGAAGGGCAGTAACGTAGGAATACAACAAACACACAAAATGTGCAGAGCGGGGGGTGGGAGGGTGGGGGTCAAGGACTGTAATTGAGAACCGCTGATGTAAAGGGTTTTTTAGTTCAGTTTAGCTGAATGTTTGATAAACACATGTTGTAATTTGGATGCAAAACATTTTTATTACCTGAACACTTATAAGTATACTATTTTGTATCATTAAATATTCCTTGAATCATACATCAATAGGAGGGGAAAAAAATTGAAGTGAACAACTGAGGGGGAACCTCTAGGTTACATCTGTAACCCTTGTTCCCTGAAGGAGGGAATGGAGATGTTACGTCGAGTGACGTATTTGGGATCGCACTTGAGACCTATCACCTCTGAGCTAAAGAGAACAGGCCAATGAACATTGACACTCCGTTCCCTCTTTCAGACCTAAGGCCGGGTCTGCCTCCTCTGGGGGCAGAGCTTGCAGGTTCACCACCTGATCCTAATGGGGAGTGTTAGGAACCTTGGGCACATAACCAGGTCTGGGTCTCAAGGTCATGCCGAAATTAAAGCACATCATGTTGACTGTGAATGCTTGCAGCTCTTGATGGAGGTGAACGTGGTCAGAAGGGAGGTATTAAACAACAGGTTATTTCAGCTCAACTGAACCAAGCGGCTCAAAGGGAGCTCTCCGCAGACCAAGGAGGACCACAGAGAGATCCCAAGAAGGGATGAGTTGTGGCCTAGGAGGGCTTATGCTTCTCACACCTCTCAGGAAACTGGTGCTCGGGTGATGCTTCCCCAGGGATGAGCTGTCCACTGCATTGTGATATGCAACAATTGCTGCCACACACACTTTCAAAGTGCAGTGGGACAGCCTCCACTCCAACTTTTCCTGCAGAAAGGAAAGCACCTCTCCTACTGAGCATCTCTGTGGGTCCTCTTGCTTAGAGGAACACTAATCAAATGAACCGGCCCTTACCTCAAAGCATAGGTCTGCCTCATTAAGGGGGCTCTAGCCTGAGTGATAGTGTCTAACAAATCAAGCTGAGCCTCCCTGAATCGTCTCTAGATGAGCTGGACCACCTGGGGGTGGAGTCATCATTTGCCAGAGAGACTGAGCTGTTGTGAAAGCACATTGACTGTGCGATTGAGCGGAGAAGCCGTGTGTCCGTGTGGACTAGCACGTATCTGGCTCACAGCATCGGAAGGAACCAGCGCGGAGCAAGGAGCACCCCAGCCCTTGATGGAGGCGTCTGTGTTGACCACTACATGCCTCGGCACCTGTCCTAAGGCTGAAGAGGCGGTGACAAACCGGGGTAACGCCTACTGGGAGTGTACCACAGTGCAGTGCCCATCTCAGGTTTCGGTCGTGTAGCCAGTGCTGAAGTGGTCTCATATGGAGCAAACAGAGCACTGTGACTGTGGATACCATATGCTCCAGGAGCCTCTGTTGGATTTTAAGAGGGACTGCAATTTTGTGCCTGGAGAGTCTCAGCATTGACTGCTCGCACACCAAATCCAGCAAGTGAGCTATTATAAGCCAGTTGTCGAAAAAGTTGAGAATGCAGGTGCCCTGCTTCCAATGTGGGGCTTGAGCACCTTCTGCGATTTTGGTAAATTTTGGTAAAGACTCCCTGGGGAGTCAGGCACAGGCCAAAGGGAGAACTTTGTACTGAAATGCCCAACCCTCGAAAGCAAACTGAAGGAACGGTCTGTGTCGAGGCAAGATCGAGACCTGAAAGTACGCGTCCTACAGGACGATGACTGCAAACCAATCCTGGTGACGTACACATAAAATAGTGTGCTTCGAGGTGAGCATCTTGAATGGTAGCCTGTGTAGGGACCGATTCAGAACTCGAAGGTTCAGGACAGGTCATAACCCACCGTTCTTCTTAGGTACGATGAAATAAGGACTGTAAAATCCCGATTTCATCTTGGCTGGATGGACTGGCTCGATTGCGTCCTTCACCAGGAGAACTGCAATCTCTGCAAGCAGGACAGAGGCAATGGATGGTTCTTAACCTGGGCGGGCACCTTGCGAATTAAATTGCATAACCGAGTCGTACAGTCTGCAACAACCAGCGAGACGGACTGGGGAATGCTAGCCAGGCCCCTGGGCTGTGTACAAGCGTGATCATTTAAGGGGTAACTTAAGTACCTACAGGGGGCAGCCTGGGCAACATCAACGCACCCCCTTGGCTTCACCACCATCGAGGGTAGTGAGGAGGAGGGAAGACCTAAAACAAGAACGGCCTGAGCCTTTCCACACCTTGGTGAGCTCTTCATGCACTTCCGGGAAGAAAGGACTGGGGCCAAATACGGCTTGGAAGTCAAGTGTGAGACCAGCCAATTAAACAGCGTTGAGCGAGCAGGAGAAGTTCCACCTCCAACCTGGCGACCCTGGCATCCCGGGTAAGCATGGCCGTCAGTTCGCCGACTGAGTTCAGACTCTGACTGGGCAGCTGCCATGACAGGGGGCTGTTCAGCGGACTCTACGGCCTCTGCAGACGAAGCCCCGTTTTCTGATGCAGCAATTGAAATCCTGTCTTCATCTGGAGCACCAAAAGACCAAAAGAGACGGAAGGCTTGCCATGGGGTGAGTGGGCACCATCTGTTGGAAGCTCCATGGGGTTATGAATGAGGATTTGGAATTCCCTGGGGGTTTACCCGGTGGAATAATCTTAACTGTAAACCTCAAGTCTCCCTTGTTAACCAGGGCAGGCGAGGAGCTCTTAGAGCCCGCTGAACTGGAGTGGGTATCAGACAAGAGAAGGCTCATCAAAAATGAGAGGCTTGACTGAAGTGTAGCCATGGCCATGCATTCACAATGAATGCATAAACCATCCGCAAACGCAGTCTCAGCATGTTCATGAGAAATGAGAGACAGCTGTAAGAATTAAACTCAAATTAAAATGATTCAAATAAAGAATCGAATCTAAAGATCCAGGACTTGATCAAAGTGATTTAGAATTAATAGTTTATGCTACTTAACCATCCGTCCACTTGATAGTTATTGGCGCCTTGCGTGACCAAAATCCTACACAGCAATAGTGTCCGTGTCAGAAGAAACTACCGCACCTGGAAGCACATGGTTGGAAATTCATCTCAGAATACACTCTCAACGACTGTGTAAGAAATTTGCTCTTGTAGGCTGGTTTTCCCAGGGAAGGACCGCGGCACACTCATGCACTCTGCTGGAGTACAAAGAGAACAGCTGCTCTTTGTGAAGAGAAGCTGGCTACACAGCCTGAAGACAGCAACTTCTTTCTTCTTTTTCTACTTCTTCTTCTACTACGAGAGAGACTCTGAAGCAGAAATCTGAATGAGTGAGTGCCCGCCGCCATCTTATATATCCGTGTGTATGGGGGAGTGGCTAGGCATGCAAATTACACTTGTCAATGTTCATTCTCTTTAGCTCAGAAGTGATAGATCTCTCAAGTATGATCCCAAATACGTCACTTAACGTAATGTCGGAGTGAACAATTGAGGGGGAACTAATTTTCAAGAAAATACTTTTTTTTTATTAATTTATCAAAATAATGCAATAGAAAAAGATTGAATTGTCTTGCCTTATAGTAATCAAATTGGCCCCATACACTGCTGACTTACCCAACCCTTAAACCTACCCATACCATCAAACCTGTCACTAACTCAAACCCCTTAAAAACATCAGAAACGGTGTGCATTAACAAAAGCTTTTAATCATTGTAGAACATCTGTTAAAATCATTTGTAGGTTTTCAAGATGTGCATGATCATATGAATTAGAAGTTTAATGACATTGTAAGCATTTTAATTTTAATTAAATGTTAATTATTAGGTAATGTTTAATATGTTTATTAGTAAACAGTAAGAAACACATTATTACATTTTTGTAGATATATGAATATATATTAACTGATGATCTGTTAAGCATTGCATAATGTTTGTTAATGAAATAATTATTATGAGGTGTTCCCAAATTTGTCATGACCGTGTGATTGTGTAGACACAATGTAAACATTTTATGTCTTGGTGTATAAATATATACCCAGGCTTGCTAAGTTTTTTTTTTTCAAAATTCACAGAAGAAATAAGAAGAAATCTCAACAAGGTCTCAAACTGAGCACAGATCAAGTCAATTTGGAAATCATTCATCTCAATATGAACTCAAAACAAGTATGGTTTAAAGAGTATTTGATGCTAAACTTTAGCAATTTGTTTAACAATTGTCTAATTCTATTTCCTTTCTTTCGTTCACTTCAACATTGTGTTGAATGCATAACACTAGGGGTCACTCTTGGGGGCCCAAACATCTCCGACAACATTGAGAAAAGGCCAATAAAATTGGGCTGTGACTACGCTAAAGCAGCTCTAGTGTTCTGGGAAAAGAGCCCATACAGTATATAGACTATTTTTTTGTTTATATAAATGTTTGCATTTACCTTTGCGAACTTCTTATTTTTTGCCATGTCCTTGATTGTTTCAATGAAATCATAGGCATGAAGCTGCAGGAAAAGGACTGAATTAGATTACCACAATATAAGTGGTTAAATACTGTACAATGTTATTTTTTAAACTACTTATATATTTATATTTTGAACTTGGTACATTAGCAAATTGATCATAAAAACTGGTAAATAATGCTGAGTTACTGGTATATATAGTAAAGGAAAGGAAAGGACATGATGTGTGGCCAAGTATGGTGACCCATACTTGGAATTCAAGTGCACACACACACAGTAGTGAACAAAGACACCCAGATCAGTGGGAAGCCATATTACTGCAGCGCCCGGGTAGCAGTTGGAGCTGGCTTGCTCAAGGGTCTCATCTCAGTCAAGGTATTGAAGATGGAAGAGAGCGCTGATTATTCATTCCCCCCACCGACAATCCCTGCCAGACCTGAGACTCAAACCCGCAACCTTTGGGTTACAAGTCCAACTCTCTAACCATTAGGCCGCGAGATATTGATGAATGATTGATGAATGATTGATGAATGATGAATGATGAAATTCTTCTTTTGAAATTCTCATTAAGAATTGTAGCTCAACATTATTTCAGATGCATAAAGTATATTAAGGTTACTGGCTCAAAATCATAATACCGATATCTTTTAAACCCTAGAGGTAGCAAAACTTACACTACTGCCAGGAAAAATAAACAGCCCTGAAGATCCATGATCTGACATATAGATGAATATTGTGTCATTTTCTCCACTGTGTGACACAAAAAAGATAACATTTATATCTTACATTAACATTTTAAAATTAAACAATAGCATTATCTTTAAACCTTATCCTTATTTGTATCAGAACTGAAATTGACTAATAAGACAAACCTTGTAATGACTTTTGGATTTCTCTTTTTCACAGCACATGTGTCTCCTTTGAGTGCAGCCAGGAAGTTTCCAGGTGTTACATCCTGTAAGACAGTCAGAATTGTGCTCAGATATAAGATGTGTTTGGCAAAAAGAAAATTACCTCTCCAGTGTAATCTTTTGGAACCCCACTATACACATTAGGTCCGTTTGGTTTATTGATAATGTTTCCAGGAAATGGGTTTCTGTGGAGTCAGATTGAATATTATGTAGGGCATTTTGTGGCAAAACATTTTTATGTCCCATCATATGTATGATAATAGATAAAATATACAGTGAGAGAAAAAATTATTTGATCCCCTGCTGATTTTATACATTTGCCCAGTGAAAAAGAAATGCTTAGTCTAAAATTAAAAAAACTAAAAAAACAAACACACACACACACACACACACACACACACACATTTCAAAGTTATTAATTGATTTGCATTTTTAATGAGTGAAGTAAATATTTGATCCCCTATCAACTCAAGATTTCTGGCTTCCAGGTGTCTTTTATACTAGTAAGGAGATGAGGTTTGTTACCTGTATAAAAGACACCTGTCCACTGAAGGAATCAATGAGATTCCAAACTCTCCATCATGGCCAAGACCAAAGAGCTGTCCATGGATCTCAGGCACAAAACTTTATACCTACAAAAGGCTGGAATGGGCTATAAGACCATCGCCAAGCGGCTAGGTGGGAAGGTGACAACAGTTGTAATTGACATTAGAGGCGCAGAAACGGAGCGTTGCCGCCCGCGTTCCTCCGGCTATGCCTAGAGGACCCGGAAATCAACGCTCTAAGTCGGGAGCTTCCAAGAAAAAGAAGAGGTTCGACCTGAGGGTCGTCCTCAAACCCAGGAAGTCCTCGGCTTACGGCCCTGACGGATGTGACTCAGGGCCGTTGAGGGCAGCCCCTCTCGGGGGGGTTTGCACCGTACCCTTAGGTGCGGGTTTCAACCCCCTCGGGACCCTCAGGAGATCTGTCAGCTAACCCTGCCAGTATTACAAGGCGCGGCGATCTCCCACGAACATCCTCTAGCTGTTCCGCCTGGAAACGTAGCGGCCCTGGAGAGTTCGCAGCCCCCGCGGGGGTCCTCTGAGGAGCTAGTCCAGGAGCTTCCTGCCAGCTCGCTGTTACAGGTCTCCGAGTTAGTTCCTCGAGTAAATCCAGACACCAGCCTCGAGAGGCTGGTACCCTTAGTAAACTTTCTGGCAGCATGAAAACTACTGCCAAATGTTTCAAAGTGGGTCCTGCGGACTGTAGAGAAAGGTTATGCTATCCAGTTCGCCACCAAGCCGCCACCTTTCAGCAAGGTATTTCCAACATTAGTAAGCCCCGAGCAGGGTCTGGTAATGGAACAAGAAGTAGATACTCTTCTGAGGAAGGAGGCCATCGAGGTGGTCCCTCCTCAAGACAGGGAATCCGGGTTCTACAGCCGTTACTTCATTGTTCCGAAGAAGGATGGGGGGGCTTCGGCCCATCTTAGATCTCAGGCTGCTAAATCGCTCTGTCAGAAAACTGAAGTTCAAAATGCTCACTGTCAGGCAGGTCGTGTCACAAATCAGGTCCGAGGACTGGTTTGTCACGAGAGATCTAAAAGACGCTTATTTTCAAGTCTCCATCCTTCTTCAGCACAGGAAGTTTCTCAGGTTCGCTTTCAGGGGCGAAGCGTACCAAAACAGAGTACTTCCGTTCGGCCTAGCTCTCTCACCCCGAACTTTCACGAAGTGTGTGGATGCTGCTCTGGCTCCTCCGGGACTCCAGGGCATCCGCATACTCGACTGGTCGATTCTGGCCAGCTCAGAATAGTAAGCGGTTCAACATCGAGGTGTTGTTCTCGCTCTCATGAAAGAATTGGGGTTGAGACTCAACACCAAGGAGAGTGTGATTTCTAAACCACTTATCTAGGTGTAATCTGGGATTCGACCACGATGCAGGCACGAATGTCACCCGCTCGGATCGAGTCAATCCTCACTGCAGTTAATGCGGTCAAGCTAGGCCCGTCACTCACTGTCTACAGTTCCAAGTACTGTTAGGTCTTATGGCAGCTGCTTCCAACGTGATACCTTTTGGACTGCTGCATATGAGACCACTACAGTGGTGGCTCAAAACCAGGGGGTTCTCCCCGAGGGGAAACCCATTCCGCAAGATCAAGGTTACGTGGCGCTGCCTACATCCCTTGGTCATGTGGAAGAAACCCTGGTTTCTCTCTCAGGGACCGGTCTTGGGGATGCCATGCCGCCGCACGCTAGCGACAGATGCGTCCCTTACCGGATGGGGAGCGGTCATGAGTGGCCGCTCAGCCCAAGGCCTGTGGAGCCACACCACCTGTCATGGCACATAAACTGCCTAGAGATGCTGGCGGTGTTCCAGGCCCTCAGGAGTTTTCTACCAGACCTAAGAAACCGTCATGTCCTCGTTCATACAGACAGCACAGCGGTAGTTTATTACATAAACCATCAAGGAGGGATCCGCTCACGCCCCTTATTCAAGCTGGCGTATCGGATCCTCCTGTGGTCTCAAGGAAAACTCCTCTCCCTGAGAGCAGTCCACATTCCTGGACATCTGAATGTGGGAGCAGACGTCCTGTAAAGGCAGGGGCCGAGGCCCGGGGAATGGATGCTTCACCCAGAGGTGGAGAAGCAGATATGGAGAGTTTTTGGCCAGGCACAGGTGGACCTGTTTTGGACTCCAGAGACATCGCACTGTCCCCTCTGGTACTCTCTAGTGCCTCCAGCTCCACTGGGGCTGGACGCCATGGCACAGACGTGGCCGAGGCTACGTCTGAACACCTTTCCCCCGATCGCTCTGCTCCCGGGAGTTCTGGAACAGGTCCGTCGGTTTCAAGTGCGGCTGCTACTTGTAGCCCCGCGCTGGCCGGCACGAGTATGGTTCTCGGACCTGGTATCTCTCCTAGACGGCTCTCCATGGGAGATTCCTGTCAGGAGAGACCTCCTATCTCAGGCCGTGGGCGCAGTCTGCCACCCCCACCCAGAGAAGTTGAGGTTATGGGTGTGGCCCCTGAGGGGGCGCAACCTATAGGAGCGGGTCTCCCTACTAAGGTGGTTGAGACCCTTCTCCAATCCAGAGCTCCCTCTACGAGGAAACTGTATGGCCTCAAGTGGAACTTGTTTGCGAGATGGTGCCGCGAGCGCCACTTAGACCCAGTCAACTGCCCGGTTGGTACAGTTCTGGAGTTCCTACAGTCTCGCCTTTCCGCAGGGCTAGCTCACTCCACCTTGAGGGTTTACGTGGCGGCTACAAGTGCCTACCACGCCCCTCTAGGTGGCCTCTCAGTGGGCAGAGCCCCCTGGTCGCACGTTTCCTCCACGGTCGGGAGATTGAGGCTTCATCAGGAAGTAATGAAGCATGGACAATTCTAAGCATACAGACTCAGAGGATGGGACCTCTGCGACTCGATAGATATCGCAAGGTTCTATCTGGTTCTCCTTAGTGCCTCCAGGTCCGCCCGGACTGGACGCCATAGTACAGACGTGGCCGAGGCTGCATCTGTACACATTCTCCCGATCGCTGTGCAGCCAAGCGTGAGTGTAGCTAGGTCCCCCCTCACTGAAGGGTTACTTGAGACCTCCACTCTTAAGAGCTGATGGATCAAGCGTTGCCAGGTTTCCTCTCATTTAAGAGAGTCTTCTATGAAGCCTCCGTTCTCCAGAGGCTCCGCTTCTGTACTTACAAGCACCAGTACTTCCTAGCGTGAGTGTATCTAGGTCTCCCCTCACGGAAGGGTTATTTGAGACCTCCACTCTTAAGAGCTGTTGGATTGAGCGTTGAGATTTCCTCTCATTTTAGAGAGTCCTCTATGAAGCCTCCGTTCTCCAGAAGCTCCGCTTCTAGTACTAGAGAGAAAAAAAAAAAAACAAGCGTGAGTGTAGTCAGGTCTCCCCTCACAAAAGGGTTTATGTTTGAGACCTCCACTCTTAAGAGCCTCTCATAGGATTGAGCGTTATTAGGCCTCCTCTTACTGTAGAGAGTCGTTTATGAAGCCTCCGTTCCCCAGAAGCTCCACTTCCAATAGTTCCTAGCGTGAGTGCAGCTAGGTCTCCCCTCACTGAAGGGTTATTTGAGACCTCCACTCTTAAGAGCTGTTGAATCGAGCGTTGAGATTTCCTCTCATTTTAGAGAGTCCTCTACGAAGCCTCCGTTCTCCAGAAGCTCCGCTTCTAGTACTAGAAAAGAAAAAAAAAAGTCCAAGCTTGAGTGTAGCTAGGTCTCCCCTCACTGAAGGGTTATTTGAGACCTCCACTCTTAAGAACTGTTGGATTGAGCGTTGAGATTTCCTCTCACTTTAGAGAGTCTTCCGTAAAGCCTCCGTTCTCCAAAAGCTCCGCTTCCAGGAACTGCGGGTTGGTCCTCGCCCCTGACATTCGTCAGGTACTATGAGCTTGACCTCAGAGGCGCTCCAGGCTCAGCTGTGCTCTCGGCCTAGTGCGCTAGGCCTAGAGAGTCAGCCACCTCCGTAGCCAGGAGAAGACTTCTCTTCTTTCCGCAGAAAGAATGCGCCTTGAGAAGTTAGTTTCGCCAAACTAAAGAGATCTGCAAACAAACAAAGAAAAACTTAGTCTGTTGTCCGTGGAAAACTAGACAAAGGCTCTTACTCTCGCGTTCTGATGCTGTTAACAGACCGAGCTTTCAGTCCCTCTTGTCATGGCTGAAACCCCAGACAAAGGACTAAGACTCCTTGTGTGCCCGAGGGCCGAGGGGTGCCTCCTGCACTGGCTGGCGAACCAGGCGGAGGTCTCTATTCTCGTGTGCCTGCGGGCCGAGAACCTTACAGCCCTCTTGTCCGCGGAATGCTAGACAATGGCTTACTTGTCCTCGTGTTCTGACGCAGGATGCTATCAGACCGAGTGTAATTCGGTCCCTCTGGTTCCGGAAACTACCTTGACCAAGGACTAAGACTCCTCGTCTGCCTTAGAACAAGGCCGAGGAGTGCCTCATGCACTGGCTGGCTACCAGGCAGAGGCCCCTACTGTCTTCCCCGTGAGCCCGAGGGCCGGGGATTGCAGTGCCCTCTTGTCCGCGGAATGCCGACAATGGCCTTATCTCTCACGTCCTGGTGTAGCACAGGCCGAGCCTTGGATCCCTCTTGCTCTGGCTTCACCCCCAGGCAAAGGATCACCCACTCCTCATGTGCCCGAGGGCCGAGGAGCCTAGAGGTCAAGCTCACAGTCCTCGTGGGTCTACGGACCGGGGACTACATACACCATCTGTCCGCCGAGTGCTAGACAGTGGTCATTCGGTCCCTCTTGCTCTGGCTGACTCCCAGACAAAGGACTAAGACTCTGCGTGTGCCTGAGGAACCAGACAGACAGAGGAAGACTACCATTTCTTGTGTGCCCAAGGGCCGAGGACTACAGGGCCTCTTGTCCGCGGAATGCTAGACAAAGGCTCTTTATCTTTCCACCTGCTGGCACAGACACTGCGCAGGGTTTGGAAATTATGGGGTCGTAGGTAGTCTCGTTCCCCATAGCGTTCCTGACGCGGCTCAAGTTCCCGGAAGGGAACGTCTCGGGTTACTATTGTAACCTTAGTTCCCTGAGGGAACGAGACGCCGCGTTTCGGACCATAATTCCCGCCCCCTGCGGCGGTCGCTTCATGCTAGAGCTGCCGCGGGCTTCAAACGCACGTGCTTTATAGTTCCTGGTCGGTGACGTCACCGCGACTATGACGTCACCCCCGTCGTTCATTCGTTGCAAGACATGATTCAGAGTGCTGCCCGCCAATGGCGTTCCCCATAGCATTCCTGACGCGGCGTCTCGTTCCCTCAGGGAACAAAGGTTACAATAGTAACCCGAGACGTTTTCCCTGTTTTTATTCGTTTAATATTCTGAAACAGGTGCCATTGTTTAAATAAAAAAATTCAAGAAAAAATTCAACCCCCCAAAATATTATATAAATGCAGCCCTGTACATGATACTGAATTTGAGTGGTTGAATAAACAATTAAACCAAACTTTTATGCCTGTATGACTGACAATTTAATTGATCACTGAGAGAGCATTGACTTGGTTTGATGTTGGTTCAATAGAAATATATATATATATATATATTTAGCTTAGATGTAGTGAACTACTTTTGCCATGATGCTGTAGCTTAGCTTGCTACATTGCCCAAGGCTGTAGCTTTAGTGTAGTTAAGCTTCATTTAATGAAGAGTAACTGTTAGCTTAGCTAACTACATTTTCCAAGTAGCTTGCCCATCACTGGCACTAATGTTAACCTTTTATTGATGTTGGTGATGGTAGTATTAGTTCATTTTTAGTGAATATGCATTTCAGTGTAATTGTATAGGCCCCACTAGAAAGAGATTGGGACGGCAACCACCCCCTTGGCCCCCTTTAAATTTTCAGTTCAATAATCCGGCCCTCAAATGAATCTAATTGAATAGCCCTGGCCTATACAATAAAGAATGATGCAATATAAAGGTAATAGTGTTCACATTTACACTTAACAGTTATAATATAGCCTAGTTTCTTTGTATTGTATAATACACATGTAGCAGGGATAACTACATAATTTATAATTTACCTCAAAGGGAATCGAATATGATTCAATAGGGAATTAGAACAGAATCGCTGTTTTACGGCTGTTCCAGAGTCGACCCGCGATTCATTCACAAGCCGTGTAACAGAAACTCTGCAATGGATATTACTATCCAGAATATAGTGAAAACACTATATATTAGCACAGTAGCAAAATCAGCAGTTTAAGGCAATAACTTGTAAGCACGAAACACAAGATACTTATCTTTTCTAATAAAAAATATGAATTTATTGGATAAACCTAACACATACAAACTAATCTAACATTAACACACGCATTCACACAGGTTGCAGAAAGAGAAAGTGAGGAAAGAATGAGTTTAAAGGAATGAACATATGAAGTCCCAAGTTAGCAATATGTGTAATTGCTTAGACCTGAACAACCATCAATCACTTAATTAACCCTCGTATTGAGTCTCTCAAAGAGGTTATTAAACTTTATATCAAAATGCACCAGTTCAGTAAGATTCTGGAGGTTACTTGCGCGTTGCCTTTGGGAATTCCTTTGGTTGCGTCGCTTCAGAAAGGGGCTTTCCCGAGGTTGCTGATTGGTTGGTTCTGTGGTCCTTTGTGAAGACTTGGGCGTTGCTGGATATGAGAGCGGAGCGCTGTTAAAGTTCAGGTCCGCGAAGACGTTTGGGTCAGTCGCGGCTTGCACAAACTTAACTAGAACGAAACTCTCAACGGAAAGAAATAAAAAGAATTAAAGTAAAAGACAGCAGTGTAATGATCTCCTCATGTTTCCTTTAGAGGAGCGTCTGGCATGCAGGCCAGGCAGCGTCAAGACGCGGCGTGAGAGACATAAGAGAGCTTAGAGTGTGAAGAGATGAGAGAGTAAAAGAGTAAAAGAGAGCGATTTTAGGGTGTTCTGGGGTTTTCAGCTTTTGGACACATCCCCAAATGGTGTCTTGACCAAGTAGAACAATGTCCGAAGTCCGGTGGACTGCTGGTTCCTCCTACCAACCATAAATCACAATGTTATCTTATCAGTCCCTTGGGTCCCAACTTTCCAGCTCTTGGCAAAGTTAACTTTGGACATGATTTCGATAACCTTACTAAAATACATTTTACAAAGAATTGACTTATAGAAACATTTCAAGAATCTTATTTCTAACTCAGGCATATCAAACACCAGTATAAACCATCAAACTATTCAATAGTTATCAAAAAGGACTTACACAATAAGTGATTCAAACATAATAGACAAATGTGTGGGTTACATATATGATAGGAAGTTATACATAGAAATGACGAGTTGTTCATGAGTCCTTTTAGCATAATTTTAGTGTCATATGTACATCAATAGGCAGTTTCCTGTGCCATACTGTGTTCTGTGAGGAACAAAGAGATTGAGAGACAATAGAAGGAATTTCAGGACCTGTCCTCTGTGTGGGGGAAAACCAACCATATCGCTAATGACTTTACTCATGTGATGTTCAAGATGTGCATCTCTTTGACAATTAATCTTGGTTACTTGCTCCAAATTTGACAATCTCCTTCCTTGGAAAGTGAACAAGTGTCTTTTGTGTTAATGCTGCGAGTTCTTAGTTAGTTAGGTTTGCTTCAGGCTGGCGGTCTGGCGCCAGGCTATCAAACATCAGATTTATGATGGGGCCTCTTGTGGAATTTGTGGAGTTTGATGTTGTAGAAATGTTTTTTTTTCTTCTAATCGAGTCTCCCAAATTGTTTGATTCGTGCTAATATCCCACATATCCCCCTTACGATCGGTGATGTGTTGTTGGCAGAAGACATCGACGAGCGCTGGAGAAACAAAGGCAGAAGAAGCAGACACAAACACAGCAAACAACATGACAACGCTCCCAGGACAGTTACTGTACCGGTGCATGGATTACGTTATTCGGGTACATGTAGTACCTGGAAAATGGTCGAATTCACATAGAAATTGTTGTTCAAATTTGTTTTCGTATAATGATGCTTTGATAAAATTTTGTGATAAAATTTGTTTGTTTATTTAAGGTTTTTAATTTAGAGACATTCTGGTGACATCATCTGTGGTAAAATGATTTGACCTATCAAATAGGCTCTCTGGCTCCCATTCAGTCTAGAATGGTTTGCGGATATTAAGTGTGGCAAGTCAATCCTAATATCAGACCTTTGACCCTTGTAGGGTGGCTAGGAGTTTCACCTGCTAAAGCAAGAGGGAAAGGAAGGCGATAGGCAGGAGAAAAAACAAAACAAAGAAAATTAGCTGCGGGTTTTCCTAGTCAGGGTTGCGAGTACTATTGAGCTAGGATGGCAGGTGCAGCTGATGTGTCATGTACCTTAACATAGTGTCAGGTGTTCTACCTGGGGTGAGGCTAGTTGCATGTTCCTTCCTGTTGGATGTAAAACTATGTTAAGCTGAGATTTAAATATTCTACTCGTGGGAAGAATATGTTTGTCAAAGGTGTTATCAGTAGGTGTGGTTACCTCTGGGTTGTGAATGTTAATTGTGTGGTGTATGTATGGTCAGATCTGTTTCAGTCTGTTTTGGCTCCCCCTTTTCTTGTAGGTCGGTGAAGATGCTCTCTGCATCCTTGGCTTGGATAAGGGGGGGTGTTCAGATGGGGTCAGTCCAGCAAGGCAGGAAGTTCTTTAGCAGACAGTCGGAGGTAGTTTGGCATGGCTGTGTTTAGCTGAGGTGCAAAACTTCGTCTCCTATGTTGCATTTCACTTGTGATGCCTTCTGGCTGTGGCAGACTTTCTGACCTTCTGTGCTTTAGTGGTTGCTGTTGCACAGACACGAATGTGGTTCATGGAGTTTATGACAGTTTCTTTGGAAGTGATGGGTGACTGAGGTGATGTTCTTTGGTACCTCAGAGTTCCCTTCCGGGAACTCTACACTGCGTCCTGAAACGCTATGGGGAACGCCATTGTCGGGCCGCATTCTGAGTCATAGTCCAACGTCCAATGAGAAACGGGAGTGACGTCACAGGCGCGGTGACGTCATCGACCAGGAAGTATAAAAGCACGTGAGTTTGAAGCTGGCGTCAGCTTTTGTCATTCAGCGAGAGCGCTCTGTGTCTTTGTCTGTCTAAAAAGAAAGCATACTGTTGTTTTTCAGTGCCAGTTTGCACTACTTTTATTTGAACAGTATGCCAGGGGGAAAACGTTCTTCTAAGAGCGAACGAAGAAAGGCGGTTCAGCAACCCCATAGGAAGTGTGTCCCTCCCTGCCAACGCTACATTGTTGGTGGGGATACACACGATCTATGTGTGGTCTGCTTGGGAGCGGAGCACGCTAGGTCAGCCCTTGAGGGGGCTGGCTGCCCGCAGTGCGAGCGAATGCCGCTGCGGTTGCTCCGTTCCCGGAAAGCCCTCTTTGAGGAGGGGGCTTTCGCTAGCGTTCCCCGCGGGTCTGGCCCCGCTTCCGCCGAGGCGGAGCGGCAGCTGCACTCGTGGGGCTTGCAGCTAGATCTGCTGGAGGGAGTTGAGACGGGTGATCCCCTATCTCTCTCCTCACCCAGCGGATCGTTTGACCTCCTCCTGGATGAGGAAGCCCGCACTGCGGTTCCTTCCCTCCAAGAGGAGGAGTCAGCGCTCCTTCTGTATTCCTCCGAGGAGGTTGACGTCGAGAGCGTTGACCTCCCACAACCGCCCCCCCGTTCACCCCAGTATGAGGAGCTGGTGGAGGTGCTGACAAGCGCGGTGGCCAAACTCAATATCAGCTGGTCACCCGCTCCAGATCCAGAGCCCCAGGCAAGCAGGCTAGATGAGCGCTTCCTGAGGGCCAAATCAGCACCTCCCAGACGGAGCCTTCCCTTTTTCCCCGACCTCCACAAAGAAATCGCGAGGTCGTGGGACAAACCGTACTCCTCTCGTCTCTTCTCCCCCGCCTCAGATTACTACGGTAATGTGGGGGGGATGGAGGAGTACGGCTATAGGGCGATGCCACAGGTCGAGCAGACACTAGCGAGCTATCTGTCTCCCGGCCTGGCATCGTCCCTGAAGGCTCCGTCCTTGCCCACCAAGCCACTAAAAGTAACATCAGGCTTGATGGGCAAGGCATATGCGGCAGCAGGTCAGGCCGGTGCATGTTTACACACCATGTCTGTGCTCCAGGCGTACCAGGCGGACCTGCTGAAGGAGCTTAGTGACGGCGGGGAAGTGAGCGTGTCAGAGATGCGCAAGACCGCTGACCTAGCACTCCGCGCCACCAAGGAGACCGCCCGTGCTGTTGGGCGGTCTATGGCAGCCCTGGTGGCCGTGGAAAGGCATCTCTGGCTAACCCTGTCCGACATGAAAGAGAAGGACAGGGTGACGCTCCTGGACACCCCCCTGCATCCCATCGGCCTCTTCAGTGACTCTGTTGACACAGTTGTCAACAGGCACCAGGAGGCCCGCAGGCAGGCAGCGGCGTTCCAAAGATACCTCCCTCGCCGCACTTACTCCTCTGGGGCTGCTCCCGTCCAGTGCTTCACGGCCTCTTCGGGGCCCTCAGGAGATTCGTCAGCTAACCCTGCCGGTGTTACAGGGCGCGGCAGTCTCCCGCGAACATCATTCTCTGGTCCCTCCGCCCGGAAACGTAGAGGAACCAGAAAGTTCGCCACCCCCACGGGGGTCTCTAGAGCACTCACTTCAGGTGCATCCTGCCAGTTCGCTGCTTCAGGTCACCAAGTTAGCTCCTCTGATAAATGAGACCAGTCTCGAGAGGCTGGTTCCTTTAGTAGAATTTCTGGCAGCGTGGAAACTACTGCCAAACATCTCTATGTGGGTCCTGCGTACTGTAGAGAAAGGCTATTTCATTCAGTTCGGCGCCAAGCCGCCACCTTTCAGCGGGGTATTTCCTACTCTTGTAAGCCCCGAGCAGGCTCTGGTATTAGAACAAGAAGTGCACACTCTCTTGAGGAAGGAGGCCATCGAGGTGGTCCCTCCTCAATGCAGAGAATCCGGGTTCTACAGCCGATACTTCATTGTTCCCAAGAAGGATGGGGGCCTGCGGCCCATTCTAGATCTCAGACAGCTAAACCTCTCAGTCAGAAAACTGAAGTTCAAAATGTTAACTGTCAGTCAAGTCGTGTCTCAAATCAGGTCCGAGGACTGGTTTGTCACAATAGATCTGAAAGACGCTTACTTTCACGTCTCCATCCTTCCTCATCGTCGGAAGTTTCTCAGATTCGCTTTCAGGGGCAAAGCTTACCAATACAGAGTTCTTCCATTCGGCCTAGCGCTCTCACCCCGAACTTTCACGAAGTGTGTGGATGCTGCTCTGGCTCCACTGCGACTCCAGGGCATCCGCATACTCAACTACATAGACGACTGGCTCATCCTAGCCAGCTCAGAACAGTTAGCGGTTCAACATCGAGATGTTGTCCTTGCTCACATGAAAAAACTGGGGTTGAGACTCAACGCCAAGAAAAGTGTGCTGTCTCCATTACAGAGAACCACTTATCTAGGTGTAGTTTGGGATTCGACCACGATGCAGGCACGAATGTCACCTTCTCGGATCGAGTCGATCCTTACTGCAGCAAATGCGGTCAAGCTAGGCCTGCTACTCACTGTCAAACAGTTCCAAGTACTGTTAGGTCTTATGGCAGCCGCCTCCAACGTGATACCTCTTGGACTGCTGTACATGAGACCACTGCAGTGGTGGCTCAAAACCAAAGGGTTTTCCCCGAGGGGGAACCCATTCCGCAAGATCAAGGTCACGCGGCGCTGCCTACGTGCCTTAGTCATGTGGAAGAAACCCTGGTTCCTATCACAAGGCCCAGTGCTGGGAGCTCCTTGCCGCCGCGTCACGCTAGCGACAGATGCATCTCTTACCGGGTGGGGAGCAGTCATGAGTGGCCGCTCCGCCCAAGGCCTGTGGAATGACCGGCATCACTCTTGGCACATAAATTGCCTAGAAATGCTGGCAGTGTTCCTGGCTCTGAAGCATTTCCTTCCAGACCTAAGAAACCGTCACGTGCTGGTCCGCACAGACAACACTGCGGTAGTCTACTATATAAACCACCAGGGAGGTCTGCGTTCACGCCCCTTATACAAGCTGGTGTACCAGATCATCATGTGGTCACAAGGGAAGCTTCTCTCATTGAGAGCAGTTCACATTCCTGGACATCTCAATGTGGGAGCAGACGTCCTGTCGAGGCAGGGGCCAAGGCCCGGGGAATGGATGCTTCACCCAGAGGTGGTGAAGCAGATATGGAGAGTCTTTGGTCAAGCCCAAGTGGACCTCTTTGCGACTCAGGAGACATCGCAATGTCCCCTTTGGTACTCTCTAGTTCCTCAAGCTCCTCTCGGACTGGATGCCATGGTACAGACGTGGCCGAGGCTTCGTCTGTATGTTTTCCCCCGATCGCTCTGCTCCCGGGAGTTCTGGAAAGAGTACGCCGGTACGGAGTATGGCTGCTGCTAGTAGCCCCGTACTGGCCGGCCCGAGTATGGTTCTCGGATATAATCACCCTCCTAGACGGCTCTCCATGGGAGATTCCTGTCAGGAGGGACCTTCTTTCTCAGGCTGGGGGCGCGATCTGCCACCCCCACCCAGAGAAGTGGAAATTATGGGTGTGGCCCCTGAGGGGGCACAACTCATAGAAGCTGGTCTCTCAACTGAGGTTGTTGAGACCATCCTTCAATCCAGAGCTCCCTCTACGAGGAAACTTTACGGCCTAAAGTGGAACCTGTTTGCATCATGGTGTCATGAACGCCGCTTAGACCCAGTCCACTGCCCGGTTGGTACAGTGCTGGACTTCCTGCAAACTCGTTTGTCTGCTGGGTTAGCTCACTCCACCTTGAAGGTGTACGTGACGGCTATATCGGCTTACCACGCCCTCCAGGGCGGCCTTTCAGTGGGCAAGAACCCCCTGGTCTCACGTTTCCTCCGCGGTGCACTCAGGCTGAGGCCTCGTGCAAGACCAAGAGTCCCTACATTGGACTTAGCTGTGGTGTTGGAGGCGCTGTGTAAACCTCCCTTCGAGCCTCTAGAGGAGGCCTCCGATCGGCTGCTTACCCTAAAAACAGCACTGCTGTTGGCGCTAACATCTCTCAAGAGAGTCGGGGACCTGCAGGCCCTTTCAGTGGCCCCTTCTTATATTGACTTTGCCCCAGGGTTGGCCAAAGCATTCCTCTACCCAAGAGCTGGGTACACACCCAAGGTCCCCTCAGCAACACCACAGCCAATAACGCTACTAGCGTTTTATCCTCCTCCATTCGTGGAGCACGACCAGAGGAAGTATAACTTGATGTGTCCAGTAAGAGCACTAGACACTTATGTCCACAGAGCTGCCCTGTGGCGTAAATCAGAGCAATTGTTTGTCTGTTACGGCCCCCCTAAGAGGGGGTGCCCGGCTTCCAAGCCTAGTATCAGTAAGTGGATCGTTGATGCCATCTCTACTGCATACGAGTCCTCTGGTCTCCCATCCCCGATGGGAGTCAAGGCTCACTCAACTCGAGGCGTTGCAGCCTCCAGAGCTCTGATGGCAGGTGTCCCGATCCAGGACATCTGCAGTGCGGCGGGTTGGTCCTCACCTCTAACGTTCGTCAGATTCTATGAACTAGACCTCAGAGCCACTCCGGGCTCAGTCATCCTTCAACCCTAGCAAAAAGGCTAGGCTCAAGAGGTCAAAAAGGCGCTTTCCTTGCAACAAGGAAAAGAGAATTACCCCCCTTCGTTCTGGCAAGTTCCCCAGACAAGGGCGTATGATTCTCCTCCATTATTGTGCCTCCTGGTCTGGCAGGTCCCCAGACAGGAGATGTATCCCCACCATCTTGGCCTGGCACTTCCCAGGCAAGTGGTGTGCTTTCCTACCTCGTGTGCCCGAGGGCCGAGGCCTATATTCCTCGTGTCTGGTGGTTGATCACAGACAGAGATGAGTTCCAGTGTCCTGGCAAGATCACCAGGCACTCCTTATGTCCCTCTTGTACTGGCTGTAACGCAGACAACGGACTACCACTTCTCCTCGTGCGCCTGAGGGCCGAGGAGCACTTCTCCCCCTGCGCTGGTCTCATGACAGGCAGTGGTTGAGAACCCTATACTCGTGTGCCTGAGGGCCGAGGTCTATTTATCCCTCTTGTCTGGTGGCTGATCACAGACAGAGACGAATTCCAGTGCCCTGGCAAGATCACCAGGCACTTCTTGTGTCCCTCTTGTACTGGCTGTAATGCAGACAAAGGACCACTAGCTCTCCTCGTGTGCCTGAGGGCCGAGGTCTACTTATCCCTCTTGTCTGGTGGCTGATCACAGACAGAGATGAATTCCAGTGCCCTGGCAGGATCACCAGGCACTTCTTGTGTCCCTCTTGTACTGGCTGTAATGCAGACAAAGGACCACTATCTCTCCTCGCGTGCCTGAGGGCCGAGGAGCATTTCTCCCCCTGCGCTGGTCTCATGACAGGCAGCGGTCGAGAACTCTATCCTCGTGTGCCCGAGGGCCGAGGTTCAGGTATCCCTCTTGTCTGGTGGTGGATCACAGACAGAGATGAATTCCAGTGCCCTGGCAGGATCACCAGGCACTTCTTGCGTCCCTCTTGTACTGGCTGTAATGCAGACAAAGGACCACTATCTCTCCTCGTGTGCCTGAGGGCCGAGGTTCATTATCCCTCTTGTCTGGTGATGCGTCACAGACAGAGATGTATTACCACTCGCGTCCTGGCAAGACCACCAGGCGGAGTTACCACAGTGTCTCATCAGATAAGTATTCTAGACACTTTCCCTTCTCGGTCTTGCGAGACCAGACGAAGGATGACATGACCTCGTGTACTCTCCTCCCTCTGATCTGGTGGACTCCACAGTCAGAGATGTACTACCACCCATGCCCTGGCAAGTTCCCCAGGCTGAGGTTTGTTCCTGTGCTCTGGCAAGATTCACCAGACACAACTTTTCCACCTTTGACCTAGCAGACACTAGGCAGGGCTTTGGAAATTATGGGGGCGTTGATACCTCGTTCCCCATAGCGTTTCAGGACGCAGTGTCTCGTTCCCGGAAGGGAACGTCTCAGGTTACGTATGTAACCCTGGTTCCCTGAGGGAACTGTGTCTCGGACCATAATTCCCGCACCCCTGCTGCGCTCGCTTCATGCCTATGAGCTGACGCCAGCTTCAAACGCACGTGCTTTTATACTTCCTGGTCGATGAAGTCACCGCGCCTGTGACATCACTCCCGTTTCTCATTGGACGTTGGACTATGACTCAGAATGCGGCCCGCCAATGGCGTTCCCCATAGCGTTTCAGGACGCAGTGTCTCGTTCCCTCAGGGAACCAGGGTTACATACGTAACCTGAGACGTTTTCATCAGCGGTTGGCTGTGAGAGACTTGTTTGTTCTGGGTGGTTGTTGAACAGGTGCTTGTCATCTCTGATGCGGTGGTGTACCAGGTGATTGTCGGCCTTCCGTTCTGTCGCTGGTCACAGCGAGCATGACTTCTGTTTCTAGTCATTCTTGTCTAGCTGGTTGTCAAGGAACTCTTTCAGTTGTTTCATGACTAGTTCCATGTCTTCTGAGGGTGAACAGTCTTATTCTTGTGCAGACTTAACACTGTGGATGTCTAAGTGGTGCTGATGTGGGTTCTGTCTTTGCTTACCCACTCTAGTTGTTGTTGGACAAGCCGGTCGTTTGGCTTTGCACGTCCAGTTAGGTTTCCAGCTGATCCTTTTTTTTGGGTTTCTTGAGAAGCGTGGCTGGTTCCATGGCTTTTCCCAGCGGCTGGGCTGATAGCTTTTGTGGACATGGGGCTCACGTTCTCTTTGCTCTTGATGGAAGACTCGGGTGTCGTCCAGTGCATGGCTTGAGTCTTTGGTGACAGAGTTCAAGAGTGTGGAGGTTTTGTTACCTTTCTTTGAGGCTAGCTTTTGCTTAGTGTAGGCCTTCTGTGTTAGGTCATGCAACTGTTGGATGGTCATGGAGCACGGACAAGCCATGACGCCGAGGTGACGACTGACTCCAGGATGCAGATTTTTCAGGAAAAGGCTTTTGAAGATCACCTCTTCTTCAACGTCAGGTTCGTTGTGTGCACCAAAGTAAGCTTTCCGGAGCCGGTTATAGTAGGCTTGTGGCGTCTCTTGTCGACTTTGTTTGGTCTCCAAGGCAGTTAACAGTCCATATTCAGACTCAGGGTCTGTAAACTCTTTGATCAGGACCTCACAAAGTAGCTGGTAGTTTGACTTTGTGTGACTGAGTTGTCGATCTATGAAGTTTCGTACTTCGACACTTGACGTTGCACTTAGGAGGTACAACCTGTCTCTGTCAGTCACATGAGGTCTCATTTCTAAATGAAAATTAATATCTTGCAGGTGGGCTTGGATGTCGTGGCCCTCTTTGGAGTTTGGGTCAAACTGGCTGATGCTTTTAGACAGCTTGTTGAGGTCTTTGATGGTCAACCCCGGTGCAGCTCCAAGGTCTGCTTGGATGGGGTCTCTGCTTTCAGTGACAGGAATGAGTTGTGTGGCGAAGGCCAGTGAGGTTTCGGGTGGTGGCCCTTCGCTTCTTTCATTGGATGCCAGTTCTTGGATGTGAGACTTAGCTCTGCTCAGCAGTGGTGAGGCTGAGATATGCTTCGCTCTTCTTGGCTCTTGTTTCAACTCACAAGCATCTGTGAGTTCTTTTCTGACCATGTAGAGCTCATCGTTGACATCATGTAGATGTTGGGTCAGATTGTCTATTTCAGTGCTGTACCTTTCAAGGTGGTCTTCTAAGGCACTGATATCAGCATTCTTGTCGCTGATGTCGTTCTTGGCTTTCTCTAGTAGCTGTTCGGCATACTTGAGTCTGTTTACCAGGTCTCTCTGGGCAGCCTTTGCTTGTTGCTGTTCAAGTTGAGCTGTCGTCAGGGCTGATTGGAGCTTTTTAACTTGTTCCGTTGTTTCCTGCTCCCTCTCGTTGGGTGCTTTGAGTTGATCTTGAACTTTCACTTCCAGCTTGTCTATGCGGCGTTGAGCACGTAACAGCTCCTCTTGAAGATGGGTGATGTGCTTGTCGTTAAGTTTCAGCTGGGTTGTGAAGGCATAGCTTAGGGAGCTGGTGATTTTGACTAGCTCCTCGTGGTTGTTGTTCTGGCTTGAATCTTGTGTCAGGAACCTTCTCAGGATTAGGATTATTATTAGAAATAATAACAGTTCAAAGGTCTTGGGGCTGAGGCTGTCCATCATGCCTCTCAGCCAAGTGTTCACATCTTCCCCGTGGGCAAGGGGGTCTGCAGTCTGCGGCATGTTTGCACGCTGAGGAGAAGGGAGACTGACACAGATCTGTGTGAGGTAGAAGCCTATGTGTGGTAGGACAACTAAGTGTTGTGCCAGTGATTGTGAACCCCTAATGAAGTGTGGTGATGATAGTGTTGGTCTCAGGGTGTCTAGGTAGACTAGGGATGTGAAGACTTCGTCACTCTAATGAGGAAGAAGAAAAAAGAGAAAAAGATGAAAACAGTTCAGTGAAATAAAACAATTCCCTTTTCCAATGGGATGAATTTTACCAAGATTTTGTTAAAAGGTAAACAATATTATTATATCTCTGTTCGAGACGTGAGAATACAATAATAATGCTGGTATCTCTTTTCTTAGTCTGACAGGATTGACACCGAACACCTTACAGTTGGACCGCTTACCAAGGAGGCTTCGAAAGCAACGGTGTTCAACACTTATCTCTAATAATTGATCTCAGTATGGGATGAGATGCCAAAATTTTGGAATGCGTTTTCAAATTCAGGGAGGTGAGGAAGAACGAAGGAGGGTTTGATTACAATCAAATTCATAAGGATGATTACTGTTCTTTGACAAGATTTTGCATTTCATTCACTTAGAATCGATTGATGGTTCTTACAGGTCCCTGCAAATGTGAGGAGTAAAGAAGGAAGAAAGCAGGAGAGGCTTGGGTAGAAGGGAAGGGAAGGAGACTCAGTAAATTGAGTGGATCGGGTCCACTCACAGGCTGCGTGGCTGTTATACCCAACCAAGAGTAGAGCGTTGTTTAAAGTTGGTGCACAACTAATAAAACAACAATAAAATTTGAGTGAAAGAGAGTTGTCTTTCTAATTTCTTTGAACTCGTAGTGAGGGATAACAGTGTCTCCTATTAAAGCTCAGGTGTGTCGTTCCCAAGCTAGGATACAAGGAGGTAAAGGAGAAAGGTAAAGTAGAATGAAATTAAAATTAATAAATGGCAAAATAATCTAAATGAAATTAAGTGCAGGAGGAAAAACACAAAATAAATAAACAAATAAAATAAAATAAAATAAAAATGGAGGTTAATTGTATAACCAAGAAAGGAAGAAATAAGGCAGGGCTATTCAATTAGATCCAAATGAGGGCCGGATTATCGAACTGGAAATTTGAAGCAGGCCAAGGGGGGCCGTCGCGATCTTTTTCTAGGGGGCCTATACAATTACACTGAAATTTATATTCACTAAAATGTCAAATATTACCAACACCAACATCTATAAAAGGTTAAGGTGTTGTCTGTCAATCAATTAAAAAAAATAAATAAAAAAAATCACATATTTTGTAATTAATCACGAATAATTAAATATTTATATATTTATACTGTCATAATTTCACAATGAACCTCCAAATTAAGGTAGAAATAACAAAGTATTTTTAAATATGTGTTTAATAGCATCTTTTTACCAAGTAGCCAATTATTAATGAAGTATTGATATCGATAGTGCTACTGGTGTCTCTATTAAATTAATTTTCTCTCAGTTTTACATATTAATTATGTCCATTCAACATTTTAGTAGAATTGAAAGCCCAACATTTAATAGGCTCTGAAATATATAACAACTTTTAATTTAGGTGATTTTAAAACAATCTTCACATAAATTATAAATTGGATGTGGCCGTTTAAACGTTATGTCAGGAAATAAGACACAGCCATAACATCTAAAGAAAACGGGTTCTTTTATTCCTGACTGAGCCTCAAATGAGACGCAGTGTTAATGTATATTTCTGTTCAGGAGCAACAGCAGTTTTAGAAAAACATTCAAATTAATAAGTGAAATTGGCATAGCAAAACAAACTATCAAACTGACTCCAATGAGTGCAGAAAACAAAGTAATAAGAGTCTTACAAAACAAACCAAATAAAAGGTGATTTTCACACTGCTAATTTCAGAAACAAATAAAATGAGTGCCAAAAACAACGGTAGTGGCCTGTATGTGCCTAATGAAAGAAATAAAACAGCATACATGAGAAATCTGCACATTTCACCACATTGAATACATTACAATTCACAGTTTGACCCCTTCTGTTCAAATCAAACAGTAACTACATTCAAGAGAAATAGTATACACTTAAAGGTACAAATATTCTTTACAACTTATACATTAAACACTTTAGGAGAATAAAATGATCAAAACTCACTCTTATTGAGACTTTGAAGCACACAGAAAAAGCTCACGCAGCTGGTGCACGTGCAATATCACGTGTGACTGTTCTCCCCTCTAACACGACATAAAGAACAGTAATTACTCAATGTTACATTAATATACGAAATAAACAGTGTTATTTAACCTCTCAACAACTTTTTATAACATATTACAGATTAACTCACGCTCAATCTTCCCCAACGTCTCTGAATTTCCTTTCCCCACGGAAGATCTCTCACGTGCAGGAACACCACACTCGAGTTGTATGAGCAGCGAAATCAACCATACACTCGACAATATCACACGACTGTTATCACCACAGATTCACAAGTCAATATCAAACTGGAAATGTTCTCTCTTTAACAGTTTAAACGACTATTTCTCCCTCTGTGTGACTCTGTCTCAAACTGCGCTCTCTTTCAGTCTGACGCGCTCTCTCTCATCTGCGCATGCACACACTCTTAAAGGGGACAGCACGTGGCTGAGTCACAGCAAACATAAGAGCAAATCACCAAGGGAATTAATCAAATATCAGGCTATTCCTGCCCCGGTTACATGTATATGCATAAAATATACAGATTATTATTGCCATATACTGGTTATAATCGTTATTTTACGTTTTTAATTTGACATTTGTGTTTGTTTACCACAAAGTATATTTTGGCCATCAAGATAACATTCAAATTGGATCATAAGAGCTTTAAAGTGCTTATAATGGTTGTGCAAAATGCTTGAAAGTCATTGAAAAGTGCTTGAATTTCTCTCTCAAAAGGTTGTACAAACCCTGAAATGAATAATGTAATAACATTCGACTTTGCTTAAGTTGGTGTTACTTCTGGTTTTCTGACATAGCCTACATCAGCGCTGTTTATAACAGAATTCTGAGCAGAATTTGAATGATTCTCACTGATCTTTCACTTCAGCAACCTTAATTCATTCTGGGCGAATTCAAACACTTTTCACTGGATCTCGCAGCACTGTGGAGTAAGTGTCGCGAAATCAACTTTGGTTCCCGAGGCTGTTCTGAGTTTGGACAAGTGTGTTTGCGTTGCGGTCAGAGCTGATAAACGGTCCGCGCTGCGCAGCTAGAACGTGCCGCGCTTTGGTTTTTCTTTCGCTTCGTCTGCCGTTTTAATGTTTCTAATATGAAACAGAAATAGCAGCGCTTATGAGTTAAATAACGCGGTGGTCGCGCCATTGCAACCGCTCACAAAATTTAGTCGCACCGGCAGAAAAAATGCGACATTTGGTCGCAGTCTGGAGCCCTACACGCGCTTGTCAAATCTGCCGTCTACTGATGTTGCGAACTCCGGTAGATTGTTGTTGTTCTTGGCTCTCTTGCTTTTCTTTTTTTGGCTGGCCCGCCGCCTAGTGGACAAACTAATTAGTGCAAAAACCATTCAAGCCACCTGCTGCTCCCTCGGGCCGGACGAAGATGATTGGCGGGCCGCATTGGGCCCGCGGGCCGCCAATTGAATAGCCCTGAAATAAGGGTTAAAAACGCAATGAAGTAATGAGTAAGTGTGATTCTGAATAGAATCTGTTGATAGGGGTAACAAATCAATTAGGTAGAATAAGTTAACCTCAACTTTCAAAGTTCAAGGCTTATTAGTACCTAAAATGATTGACCTAAAAGAGAGAATACTAGAAATAATGATCATATGAAATGACCAGAGGAGGAAATTCGAATGATTCCAAATAAATTTAATGTTTGAATTAAATTTGAATTTGTCACAATTAATAATTGTGAAGTAATATTCCCCTTTCTAGTAAAATGCACATAAAGTGGTAAAGTTAGAAAATTGATAAATAGGACAGAAAAATAGACCAACAGGTGTATTAGTTCAGAGGTTTAAAGGGTTAAATAACTTTAGTTTTGCCCACACACACTGTATTCAACCTCTGGATGTTAATGCTAACTGCTAACCTTTGAGGCTAATCTTTAGCATAGACTGCAATGTAAAAGCAGCAGTTTCGTTAGCTTAGCAACACCGTAGAGTTTGTTTATAGTATGACGTCAATGTGCTGCACGTGTCAGGGATGCTCCGGAAGTAGGTTAAGACTTCCGAGTCACCCTCGTAGCTACGGCAACCAAAACAAACAATAGTGGGCTTCGCACATGGAACATTACATTGCAAGTTCAGTTAAGCATGGTGCATGAAATGGCAGAGCATTTCAACACTGTATACATAACAACACCACTTCTAGTTGGTTTTGCGATGTGGCGCTTTAAACTCTTAGTTCGTTCAGTTAAATGTATTTAAGTGGCAGCTTGGTGCTGCAAATAAGGAAACAAAATAATAAATGATCTCGGCGGATCGTATATCTCCGTGCCAGTTTCTCTGAGCACGTAGACACAACAGATTTTATTCGCTGTTGTTTAGAGTTAAACTTTACTTGATCAAGATTTAAAAAAACTCCCGTTTAAATCGCACTGTTTCACTTAGTGAACAGACACAAACAGGCAAGCATTTTTTCTAATGTTTAACCAGGGGAGTCAAATTACATAGTTGCTTTGACAATGGAACACGCATTGACAATTAAACTATGAATAATAAGGCCTTTAAAATAGATTGAGGAACACGCTCAAACTATTCTTTATCCGTCAAATTAATTGTACTTTTAATTACTGCAGTTTAGTTCCGTTCAGCTAACGGTGACTGAGATTCCCTGCCGGGAATATAGAAATTTAATGGCACTGGAACACGCAATGACATTAATTCAACTATAAATAAGGCATTACAGAAAATGAGGGACACGCTCAATTTCGACCTTATTGTACGATCTCAGACCTTAACTTTAAACTCACTTACTACAGTTTAAAAAGTAGAGAGAGGGTATCGAGTTACAGCCCTCTGCATTCATTGCAGGGCGGGCGGCCGCGCTGCTTACGTCACACACACACACACGTACACACATACAGTTTAGACTGCAGAAATAGAGAATATTAAATAACTGGTTGTGCTTACAACTTAGATTAAACTGTCACGCGTTCTCCTCCAATTATGTAGCAGGGATAACTACATATAATTTATAATTTAGCTCAAAGGGAATCGAATATGATTCAATAGGGAATTTGAACAGAATCGCTGTTTTACGGCTGTTCCAGAGTCGACCCGCGATTCATTCACAAGCCGTGTAACAGAAACTCTGCAATGGATCCAGAATATAGTGAAAACACTATATATTAGCACAGTAGCAAAATCACCAGTTTAAAGCAATAACTTGTAAGCACGAAACACCAGATACTTATCTTTTCTAATAAAAAATGTACAAACTAATCTAACATTAACACACGCATTCACACAGGTTGAAGAAAGAGAAAGTGAGGAAAGAATGAGTTTAAAGGAATGAACATATGAAGTCCTAAGTTAGCAATATGTGTAATTGCTTAGACCTGAACAACCATCAATCACTTAATTAACCCTCGTATTGAGTCTCTCAAAGAGGTAATTAAACTTTATATCAAAATGCACCAGTTCAGTAAGATTCTGGAGGTTACTTGTGCGTTGCCTTTGGGAATTCCTTTGGTTGCGTCGCTTCAGAAAGGGGCTTTCCCGAGGTTGCTGATTGGTTGGTTCTGTGGTCCTTTGTGAAGACTTGGGCGTTGCTGGATATGAGAGCGGAGCGCTGTTAAAGTTTTGGTCCGCAAAGACATTTGGGTCAGTCGCGGCTTGCACAAACTTAACTAGAACGAAACTCTCAACGGAAAGAAATAAAAAGAATTAAAGTAAAAGACAGCAGTGTAATGATCTCCTCATGTTTCCTTTAGAGGAGCGTCTGGCATGCAGGCCAGGCAGCGTCAAGACGCGGCGTGAGAGACATAAGAGAGCTTAGAGTGTGAAGAGATAAGAGAGTAAAAGAGAGCGGTTTTAGGGTGTTCTGGGGTTTTCAGCTTTTGGACACATCCCCAAATGGTGTCTTGACCAAGTAGAACAATGTCCGAAGTCCGGTGGACTGCTGGTTCCTCCTACCAACCATAAATCACAATGTTATCTTATCAGTCCCTTGGGTCCCAACTTTCCAGCTCTTGGCAAAGTTAACTTTGGACATGATTTCGATAACCTTACTAAAATACATTTTACAAAGAATTGACTTGTAGAAACATTTCAAGAATCTTATTTCTAACTCAGGCATATCAAACACCAGTATAAACCATCAAACTATTCAATAGTTATCAAAAAGGACTTACACAATAAGTGATTCAAACATAATAGACAAATGTGTGGGTTACATATATGATAGGAAGTTATACATAGAAATGACGAGTTGCTCATGAGTCCTTTTAGCATCATTTTAGTGTCATATGTACATCAATAGGCAGTTTCCTGTGCCATACTGTGTTCTGTGAGGAACAAAGAGGTTGAGAGACAATAGAAGGAATTTCAGGACCTGTCCTCTGTGTGGGGGAAAACCAACCATATCGCTAATGACTTTACTCATGTGATGTTCAAGATGTGCATCTCTTTGACAATTAATCTTGGTTACTTGCTCCAAATTTGACAATCTCCTCCCTTGGAAAGTGAACAAGTGTCTTTTGTGTTTGCTGCGAGTTCTTAGTTAGTTAGGTTTGCTTCAGGCTGGCGGTCTGGCGCCAGGCTATCAAACGTCAGATTTATGACGGGGCCTCTTGTGAAATTTGTGGAGTTTGATGTTGTAGAAATGTTTTTTTTCTTCTAATCGAGTCTCCCAAATTGTTTGATTCGCGCTGATATCCTACACACACAAAGCATGCTTATGTTTATGACTATAAGATCATATTATTCATTTAGTTATTAATGTATCTTACAATAATCAGATGTAATATGAGGGTTTACACTGAGTGTATGTTTAGACCATATGTGACCCTGGACCACAAAACCAGTCTTAAGTCGCTGGGGTATATTTGTAGCAATAGCCAAAAATACATTGCATGGGTCAAAATTTTAGATTTTTCTTTTATGCCAAAAATCATTAAGAAATTAAGTAAAGTTCATGTTCCATGAAGATTTTTTGTAAAATTACTACTGTAAACATATCAAAGTGTAATTTTTGATTTGTAATATGCATTGTTAAGAACCTAATTTGGACATCTTTAAAGGTGATTTTCTCAGTCTTTTTGATTTTTTGCATCCTCAGATTTCTGATTTCAAATAGATGTATCTCAGCCAAATATTGTCCTATCCTAACCATACATCAATAGAAAGCTTATTTATTTAGCTTTCATATGATGTATAAATCTAAGTTTTGTCAAATTTAACCGTATGACTGGTTTTGTGGTCCAGGGTCACATATGTATTAGTAATACTGTGTTCTCGAATGAATGTTTAACACTACCAACCAATGGTTCTTGAATTTTTTTAGATAAAAAAAATAATTATCTTCTGCTCACCAAGCCTGCATTAATTTGATCCAAAATAGAGCAGTAATATTGTGAAATATGTTTACTATGTAAAATAAAACTAAAACACTTTTTCATAAAACAAAGATCAGCAGGTATTGGGTATGTAAGATGGCGGCTCAGAGGGTGAGTCGGGAAGTGAGGACGCTACCCGGCGGTGCAGCGCCCCTCCGCGGCTGCTGCTCCGTCGGAGATGGACTCCGAACTCTCGGCTATGCTCCTCCGGGCCGCCAGTGGGATCGGTCTGGAGGTTACTCCATCCCCTTGGCCGATCCTTCTCGGCTGGATGACTGGTTCCTGGGGAGGGCTCGCTCCAATTCGCTCCAACCATCTCATCGACTGGTGCTTTCCAGCCCACTCGTGAGTTCCGTTGTGCGAATACAGGGACCTGGTGCTTCGGCACCCCTGCCATCTGGTCCTTCAGGCCAACCGAGGGAAGATCCCTTTCCTCGGTCGGGAGCCCGACTCGGTCCACAAGACGGCCCGCCTTACTACCAAGAGCGCGCAGTCAGTGCTGTAGTCCCGGAGTTAATCAGGTACAATACAGTGGTCCCTCTCAAAACTCAGAGGCTCCTGGGGCACATGACAGCTCTAGCCACTTTGCCGCTAAGCTTGTTCCATGTGAGACCGCTTCAGCATGATCGGGTCCCATGATGGGCATGGCATCTCGGCCCACTCCGGACTGGCGTTTTCCTGCAGTATGGCCGACAAGTCAGCCCGTGGCCTACCACGGGTTGGGATGCCATGTACGACAGATGCTTACAGCTCGTCCACCATCTGCTCCCACGGAGTCTAACGTGGCAGATTTTGCTGCTTGCCATTCACTTAAAGCCAGGGAAACTCAACTGTGCAGCCTATCGGCTCCCACGGCAGTCCACTCACCCTGCAGAATGGCGACTCCACCCCGTAACGCAGCTAGTTTGGAGCTATATCGGCAAGGCCCAGCCACACCTGCTCGCCCTTCCCGATTCCTCCCATTGACAGCTGCCTCTTTTCAGAGTAACACTGGCACACAGCTGACCTCTGGGGCCCAAGTACGCCGTTTCCCCAGCGAGCCTCATTGCACAGACACTGTGCAAGTCCAGGGAGGACGAGGAGTAAGTCTTGTTGGTTGCGCTACGAGAGTGGCCCACCCGGACTTAGGTCTTAGTAACCGTTCCCTCGCGGCAGTCCCTCCCTGTAAGGGCACGGATTGGCACCATAGACCTCTCCGGCCTTCCACAGGCCGTGATAGAAACTATCACTCAGTCCTGAGCTCCCTCTACCAGGCAGGCTTACGCACTGAGATGGGGTATATTTGCTGACTGGTGCTCCTCTCGCAGAGAGGTTCCACAGAGATACATGATTGCAGTAGTGCTTTCCTTCCTGCAGGAGAAGTTGGAGCGCAGGCTGTCCCCTTCGACTCTCAAGTGTATGTTGCTGCTATCGCAGCATATCACGATGCAGTAGATGGAGCATGCCTAGGTAAGCACCCACTGGTCGTGAGGTTCCTCAGAGGTGCCAGGAGGTTGAATCCTCCCAGACCGCACCTCATACCCTCTTGGGACCTCTCCGTCGCCCTTCACGCTAAAATTCCTGTCACTTAAGACAGCGCTCCTGACTGCCATCAAGAGGGTAGGACATCCCTACAAGCTTTCTCTGTCAGCGAAGCGTGTCTAGAATTCGGGCCCAGCGATTCTCACGTTATCCTGAGACCCCGGCCCGGCTATGTGCCCAAGGTTCCCACCATGCCTTTCAAAGCGATCAGGTGGTGAACCTGCAAGCTTTGCCCCTAGAGGAGGCAGACCCAACTTTTGCGATGTTGTGTACAGTCCGTGCTTTACGTATATATGTAGACCTCACTCGGCACTTCCTTCAAGTTTCCTGCAACTGTTTTAGATATTGCACCCACGACATCTTGACTTCTGTGTTTTTTATTACTTTTGTTCCTAATAAACATTTTAACTGCACTCACAAAGGAATCTCAAGTTATTTTGCGTGATAAATAAATCTATTCAAAATAAGCTACAAACATATTTGTCCTTACATTCCTCCTTCATTCTTTCATTTGTTCCCTCACAGTCACACATCTGACTGAATGGCTCATTATGCGGCTCATTATGCAGGTCTTTGTCTTCTCAGGTGTAAATCACAGCATTATTCATGATCATTCACGCCTCCTCGCATACAGCCATTCTAAACAAAAAGTTTCAGTGATTTCAAAAATTTGGTTTTTCACTAACCACGCATAAACATTGTTTAACATTAACCACGCATAAACATTGTTTAACATTAACCACGCATAAACATTGTTTAATGTTTACTCAAAATCACAAACATGTACATTCATGTTGCTTACATATTATTGTAGCCCAATATGTGGGCGATTCATATGCTTTTAAGATACTGAAAAAAACACAAATGTCAGGGCATGTCAAAACTTCTTTAGGGCCCCCAAACACCCTCAGACCCCAGAGGGCCTGAAGTGGTCTAGTCAGTCATCAGATCTTAATACCATAGAAAATCTGTGGAGGGAGCTGCAGGGTTGAGTTGCCAAACGTCAGCCTCAAAACCTTAATGACTTGGAGAGTACTGCTAAGAGGAGTAGGACAAAATCCATCCTAAGATTTGTGCAAACCTGGTGGACAACTATAATAAACCTCTGTGATTGACAACAAGGGTTTTGCCACCAAGTACTAAGTCATGTTTTGCGAAGGCGTCAAATAATTATTTCACTCATTAAAATGCAAATCAGTGCTTTTTTTATTTTTTTAAACCTGCAGAAAGTCTCTTACCTTACATTATTGGCAATGTCATCATACATCATCACCACAATCTGATCGTCAGGAATCCCATTCTGATGTACTATCTGATAGGCGTGACACACATCGGCCAAAAATGGAGCTATATTTTTTATACATGTTGCAATGTCTTGGTAGCTCAACTGGTAGGACAGCCCAATGGTGACAGCCAAGAGTAAGCATGTACTCACAAAAGAAATGAATTCACTGCAAGTCCAAAGATAAATATAGGCCACAAACCTGGTGCCTGTAATTGTCCCATGTCTTTGAACCAGCTACAAGCATAACCCAATGTTTTCCATTTGCTGCCGCCATCCTAAGGACAAAGTCTTATTCAGTTACAAAAACAGTGTGTTTAATATTTTAATAACACATAATATTTGATAATATTTTAATTATGAAATAAATGTGAAGAAATAAGTACATTCTACAACAACAAAAAACTTTTGAACTAACATGCTTACCTATGCAGATGATCCTTTTGTTTCCAGCTACATTTAGCATTTGGACACCATTGTTTATATACTGAAGACTACACACAAGGTAACTTATATCAACCAATCATAGCTCTTACTCCAACCCTAACCCTACCCTGGGGATGTTCCTATTGCTCACAGGAATGTTGATCCAAAAGTGAAATAAACAAACTGCAACAGGTAAAAACCAGAATGGATTCAAGGAAACAAAAAAGTTGCCAAAATAGAGCCTTAGGCCACAGAAGAGAAGAGCAGTAGAGGAGGAAAACTCACCTAGCTTAATCATAAACTTTCTGTCAGATAGATATGCCTGAAACCACTTGACAACTGTGCCTGTTAGCCCATGTACCCATGACTCTAATCTAGGGGCTAGTGTAGAGTTGTCACTCGCATCAAATGTTGCAGGTAAATCTAAAAAGTTAAGGACCACAGAGTCAGTAGCTAGATAAATATCACCTAACACTCTCAAGAGAGTGGATTCAGAGCTATGGGCAGCCTTAAAGCCAGACTGAAAATTTTCTGAGTATTTGCATTGAGAAAGACTAAAGTTGGTCAAACACATTATTTTCCAAAACCTTAGAAATAAAAAGTAAAACAGAAATAGGGCAGACGTTTTTAAAAAATAGATGTATCAAGTTAGGGCTTCTTGAGAAGAGACGTGTCAGTAGCCACTGTTAGAACAGCAGGAATGAAACCAGTTAAGAGAAATGACACTTAACCAGGCCCAAATGACTCAAGAATTTTTTAAATCTTGGGTGATAAATGTAGCAGGGATGACTACATATAATTTATAATTTAGCTCAAAGGGAATCGAATATGATTCAATAGGGAATTTGAACAGAATCGCTGTTTTACGGCTGTTCCAGAGTCGACCCGCGATTCTTTCACAAGTCGTGTAACAGCAACTCTGCAATGGATATTACTATCCAGAATATAGTGAAAACACTATATATTAGCACAGTAGCAAAATCAGCAGTTTAAGGCAATAACTTGTAAGCACCAAACACAAGATACCTAATAAAAATATGAATTTATTGGATAAACCTAACACATACAAACTAGGGCCGGGACTTTAACGCGTTAATTTAGATTAATTAATTACACAAAATTAACGCGTTAAATTTTTTTAACGCATTTTAATCGCACTTAATTTTGCACTGCGGAACGTTTCTCACTGGATGAGTTTCAGCGGACCGATTATACTGGAGCACCAACTAGCGTTCAGACCAAAGCGACCAAAGGAATGCGCATATCACCGCAGCACATCGAGCCTCAAGTATCACCTCAATGCTTTTACAGAAGGTCTACCTACCTATAGGGTACCTGAATTTCTGAAATGTAGGCTACTATATTTCTAAGTGTTTCCCCTACCATTATCTTAGGGGGGCGCGTTTACAATGTCTCCTCCAAGAAAACACGGACTGGATCGCGGACTCCATTCATAAAAACCGAATTTATTATAGCGTGGAATGCCACGTAAATTCGTCGATTTTTGGATTGATAAATCAAAAGTTCGTCTGTCACTTAATTCAAATCGGGATATGGACTAGTGTCTGTGAAAACTGAAATGCAAAAAGACCGTTTTAATATGAATCCTGCATGTCCCGTTTGCCTCTGTATGTATGAATGGCAGATACGCCTTTTTTTTTTTTTTACTGCACGCGTGATGCTCCCGTTAATTTTTTGCATTTGCATCTCACATGAACAGATAGACTCAATCTCCAAAGCTACTGTCAGTGTCACATTTACCGTTTCATTTGAGAAAACTAGCATCATATCATACTTTACACACAGAAACTTCACAACAACCTGTCAAAATAAAAGTACGGTTTAACATGAAACAGAACAATATTCCTATTTAAATAATAATTGACAAAAAACAATATATATGATAAAAAATAAATATAACAACAAGATTAACCACTTAATTGTAGAAAAAAATACTACGATTATTATTTAAATGTTAAATTATTATTATTTATTGATTTTAAAAGCAAACCTCTGTTTGTTTGCCAAAAATTAAAAAAGGTTTATTTTTTCGTTTGATTAAAAATAAATAAATGTTTATGCTTTCATTTGATTATGAGAAAAATTAAAACACAAGAATTTCTTAAAAAAAAAAAAAAAAAAGCAAAAGATTGTAAAGCCCTATTGTTCAAAATGTTAAAATAGAGAGTTTTGGGTTTATTTTTTCACTGAAATAAATGTTTTCATTATTACACAAAGTAGGGTAAAGTACCGAGAAAAAAAGAATGGAAACCTAGGGGAAACACTGTATCCTATTGCTACAGTTAATGGCAATATTGCACTGGTCTGTTGGACTTGGTTGAACAAAAATAAACAATATTTTGTTGCTTAAGTTTATGTATTCAGTCATTATTCAATGGTATACTAAAAATCCATATGAAAAAACTTCTCACTGTTCTCAGGTCAAATATTTATATGCGATTAAAATGCGATTAATTTCGATTAATTAATTACAAAGCCTCTAATTAATTAGATTAATTTTTTTAATCGAGTCCCAGCCCTAATACAAACTAATCTAACATAAACACACGCATTCACACAGGTTGCAGAAAGAGAAAGTGAGGAAAGAATGAGTTTAAAGGAATGAAAATATGAAATCCCAAGTTAGCAATATGTGCAATTGCTTAGACCTGAACAACCATCAATCGTTTAATTAACCCTCGTATTGAGTCTCTCAAAGAGGTTATTAAACTTTATATCAAAATGCACAAGTTCAGTAAGATTCTGGAGGTTACTTGTGCGTTGCCTTTGGGAATTCCTTTGGTTGCGTTGCTTCAGAAAGGGGATTTCCCGAGGTTGCTGATTGGTTGGTTCTGTGGTCCTTTGTGAAGGACATGGGCGTTGGCTGGATATGAGAGCGGAGCGCTGTTAAAGTTCAGGTCCGCGAAGACGTTTGGGTCAGTCGCGGCTTGCACAAACTTAAATAGAAACGAAACTCTCAACGGAAAGAAATAAAAAGAATTAAAGTAAAAGACAGAAGTGGAATGATCTCCTCATGTTTCCTTTAGAGGAGCGTCTGGCACGCAGGCCAGGCAGCGTCAAGACGCGGCGTGAGAGACATAAGAGAGCTTAGTGTGAAGAGATAAGAGAGTAAAAGAGGGTGTCCTGGGGTTTTAAACTCAGCTTTTGGACACATCCCAAAATTATGTCTTGACCAATTAGAACATTGGCTGAACTCCGGTGGGCTGCTGGTTCCACCTTCCAAACCATAAATCACAATGTTATCTTGTTAGTCCCGTCATCCCAAATTCCCGCTCTTTGCAGAGATAAATTTGGACATGATTTCTATAACAAGACTAAAATACATTTTGCAAAGAATTGACTTATAGAAACATTTCAAGAATCTTATTTCAAACTCATGCATATCAAACACCAGTATAAACCATCAAACTATTCAATAGTTATCAAAAAGGGACATACACAATAAGTGATTAAAATATAATAGGCAAATGTATGGGTTACATATATGAATAGGAAATTATGCAGAGAAATGATGAGTTGCTCATGAGTCCTTTTAGCATAATTTTGGGTGCATATGTATATATACATATATCAATGGCAGTTTTCTGTGCCATACTGTGTTCTGTGAGGAACAAAGAGGTCGAGAGTCCATGGAAGGAATTTCAGGACCTGTCCTCTATGTGGGGGAAAACCAACCATATCGCTAATGACTTTACTCATGTGATGTTCAAGATGTGCATCTCTTTGACCATTAATCTTGGTTACTTGCTCCAAATTTGACAATCTCCTTCTTCGAAGGATTTGATTATGAAGAAGTGTCTTTTGTATTAATGTTGCGAGTTCTTAGTTAGTTAAGTTTCAGGCTGGCGGTCTGGCGCCAGGCTATCAAACGTCAGATTTATGACGGGGCCTCTTGTGGAATTTGTGGAGTTTGAGGTTGAAGAAGTGGTTTTACTTCCAATCGAATCTCCCAAATTGTTTGATTCGCGCTGATATCCTACATATCCCCCTTTCGATCGGTGATGTGTTGTTTGCAGAAGACATCGACGAGCGCTGGAGAAACAAAGGCAGAAGAAGCAGACACAAACACAGCAAACAACAAGACAACACTTCCAGGACAGTTACTGTACCGGTGCATGGCATTACGTTATTCGGGTACATGTAGTACCTGGAAAATGGTCGAATTCACATAGAAATTGTTGTTCAAATTTGTTTTCGTATAATGATGCTTTGATCAAATTTTGTGATTAAATTTGTTAGTTTATTTGAGGTTTTAAATTTAGAGACGTTCTGGTGACATCTGTGGTAAAATGATTTGACCTATCTTGCATGAAGCTCTCTGGCTCCCATTCAGTTTAGAATGGTTTGCGGATATTAGGTGTGGCAAGTCAATCCTAATATCAGACCTTTGACCCTTGTAGGGTGGCTAGGAGTTTCACCTGCTAAAGCAAGAGGGGAAGGAAAGCGATAGGCAAGAGGAAAAACAAAACAAAACAAAGAAAATTAGCTGCGGGTTTTCCTAGTCAGGGTTGCGAGTACTATTGAGCTAGGATGGCAGGTGCAGCTGATGTGTCATGTACCTTGACATAGTGTCAGGTGTTCTACCTGGGGTGAGGCTAGCTGCATGTTCCTTCCTGGTGGATGTAAAACTATGTGAAGCTGAGATTTGAATATTCTACTCGTGGGAAGAATATGTTTGTCAAAGGTGTTATCAGTAGGTGTGGTTACCTCTGGGTTGTGAAAGTTAATTGTGTAGTGTATGTATGGTCAGATCTGTTTCAGTCTGTTTTGGCTCCTCCTTTTCTTGTAGGTCGGTGAAGATGCTCTCTGCATCCTCGGCTTGGATGAGGTTGTGTTCAGATGGGGGTCAGTCCAGCAAGGCAGGAAGATCTTTAGCAGACAGTCGGAGGTAGTTTGGCATGGCTGTGTGAAGCTGGGGTGCAAAACTTTGTCTCCTATGTTGCATTTCACTTGTGATGCCTTCTGGTTGTGGCAGACTTTCTGACCTTCTGTGCTTTAGTGGTTGCTGTTGCACAGACATGAATGTGGTTCATGGAGTTGAAGTTCATTTGACAGTTTCTTTGGAAGTGATGGGTGACTGAGGTGATGTTCTTTGGTACCTCAGAGTTTTCATCAGAGGTTGGCCGTGAGAGACTTGTTTGTTCTGGGTGGTTGTTGAACAGGTGCTTGTCATCTCTGATGCGGTGGTGTACCAGGTGATTGTCGGCCTTCCATTCTGTCGCTGGTCACAGCGAGCATGACTTCTGTTTCTAGTCATTCTTGTCTAGCTGGTTTTCAAGGAACTCTTTCAGTTGTTTTATGACTAGTTCCATGTCTTCTGAAGGTGAACAGTCTTGTTCTTGTGCAGACTTAGCACTGTGGATGTCTAAGTGGTGCTGATGTGGGTTCTGTCTTTGCTTACCCAATCTAGTTGCTGTTGGACGAGCCGTTCGTTTGGCTTTGCACGTCAAGTTAGGTTTCCAGCTGATCCTTTCTTTTGGGTTTCTTGAGAAGCATGGCTGGTTCCATGGCTTTTCCCCAGCGGTTGGGCTGATAGCTGTTGTGGACATGGGGCTCACGTTCTCTTTGCTCTTGATGGAAGACTCCGGTGTTGTGATGCCACTGGGTGTCGTCCAGTGCATGGATTGAGTCTTTGGTGACAGAGTTCAAGAGTGTGGATGTTTTTTTACCTTTCTTTGAGGCCATCTTTTGCTTAGTGTAGGCCTTCTGTGTTAGGTCACGCAACTGTTGGATGGTCATGGAGCGCGGACAAGCCATGACGCCGAGGTGACGACTGACTCCAGGGTGCAGATTTTTCAGGAAAAGGCTTTTGAAGTTCACCTCTTCTTCAACGTCAGGTTCGTTGTGTGCACCGAAGTAGGCTTTCCGGAGCCGGTTATAGTAGGCTTGTGGCGTCTCTTGTCGACTTTGTTTGGTCTCCAAGGCAGTTAACAGTCCATATTCATACTCAGGGTCAGTAAACTCTTTGATCAGGACCTCACAAAGTAGCTGGTAGTTTGACTTTGTGTGACTGAGTTGTCGATCTATGAAGTTTCGTACTTCGACACTTGACGTTGCTCTTAGGAGGTACAACCTGTCTCTGTCAGTCACATGAGGTCTCATTTCTAAATGAAAATTAATATCCTGTAGGTGGGCCTGGATGTCGTGGCCCTCTTTGGAGTTTGGGTCAAACTGGCTGATGCTTTTAGACAACTTGTTGAGGTCTTTGATGGTCAACCCAGGTGCAGCTCCAAGGTCTGCTTGGATGGGGTCTCTGCTTTCAGTGATAGGAATGAGTTGTGTGGCGAAGTGTGGCGAAGGCCAGTGAGGTTTCGGGTGGTGGCCCTTCGCTTCTTTCATTGGATGCCAGTTCTTGGATGTGAGACTTATCTCTGCTCAGCAGTGGTGAGGCTGAGATATGCTTCGCTCTTCTGGGCTCTTGTTTCAGCTCACAAGCATCTTTGAGTTCTTTTCTGACCATGTAGAGCTCATCGTTGACATCATGTAGATGTTGGGTCAGATTGTCTATTTCAGTGCTGTACCTTTCAAGGTGGTTTTCTAAAGCACTGATTTCAGCATTCTTGTCGCTGATGTCGTTCTTGGCTTTCTCTAGTAGCTGTTCGGCATACTTGAGTCTGTTTACCAGGTCTCTCTGGGCAGCCTTTGCTTGTTGCTGGTCAAGTTGAGCTGTTGTCAGGGCTGCTTGGAGCTTTTTAACTTGTTCCGTTGTTTCCTGCTCCCTCTCGTTGGGTGCTTTGAGTTGATCTTGAACTTTCACTTCCAGCTTGTCTATGCGGCGTTGAGCACGTAACAGCTCCTCTTGAAGGTGGGTGATGTGCTTGTCGCTAAGTTTCAGCTGGGTTGTGAAGGCATAGCTTCTCGTGGTTGTTGTTCTGGTTTGAATCTTGTGTCAGGAACCTTCTCAGGATTAGGATTATTATTAGAAATAATATCAGTTCAAAGGTCTTGGGGGTGAGGCTGTCCGTCATGCCTCTCAGCCAAGTGTTCACATCTTCCCCGTGGGCAAGGGGGTCTGTAGTCTGCGGCATGCTTGCACGCTGAGGAGAAGGGAGACTGACACAGATCTGTGTGAGGTAGAAGCCTATGTGTGGTGGGACAACTAAGTGTTGTGTCAGTGATTGTGAACCCCTAATGAAGTGTGGTGATGATAGTGTTGGTCTCAGGGTGTATAGGTAGAGTAGGGATGTGAAGACTTCGTCACTCTAATGAGGAAGAAGAAAAAAAGAGAAACAGGTGAAAACAGTTCAGTGAAATAAAACAATTCCCTTTTCCAATGGGAGGAATTTTACCAAGATTTTGTTAAAAGGTAAACAATATTATTATATCTTTGTTCGAGACGTGAGAATACAATAATAATGCTGGTATCTCTTTTCTTAGTCTGACAGGATTGACACCGAACACCTTACAGTTGGACCGCTTACCAAGGGGGCTTTGAAAGCAACGGGTGGTCAACACTTATCTCTAATAATTGATCTCAGTATGGGATGAGATGCCAAAATTTTGGAATGCGTTTTAAACATTCAGGAAGGTTAGGAAGAACGAAGGAGGGTTTGATTACAATCAAATTCATAAAGATGATTACTGTTCTTTGACAAGATTTTGCATTTCATTCACTTAGAATCGATTGATGGTTCTTACAGGTCCCTGCAAATGTGAGGAGTAAAGAAGGAAGAAAGCAGGAGAGACTTGGGTAGAAGGGAAGGGAAGGAGACTCAGTAAATTGAGTGGATCGGGTCCACTCACAGGCTGCGTGGCTGTTATACCCAACCACAAGTAGAGCGTTGTTTATAGTTGGTGCACAACTAATAAAACAACAATAAAATTTGAGTGAAAGAGAGTTGTCTTTCTAATTTATTTGAACTCGTAGTGAGGGATAACAGTGTCTCCTATTAAAGCTCAGGTGTGTCGTTCCCAAGCTAGGATACAAGGAGGTAAAGGAGAAAGGTAAAGTAGAATGAAATTAAAAGTAATAAATGGCAAAATAATCAAAATGAAATTAAGTGCAGGAGGAAAAACACAAAATAAATAAACAAATAAAATAAAATAAAATAAAAATGGAGGTTAATTGTATAACCAAGAAAGGAAGAAATAGGGGTAAAAACGCAATGAAGTAATGAGTAAGTGTGATTCTGAATAGAATCTGTTGATAGGGGTAACAAATCAATTAGGTAGAATAAGTTAACCTCAACTTTCAAAGTTCAAGGCTTATTAGTACCTAAAATGATTGACCTAAAAGAGAGAATACTAGAAATAATGATCATATGAAATGACCAGAGGAGGAAATTCGAATGATTCCAAATAAATTTAATGTTTGAATTAAATTTGAATTTGTCACGATTAATAATTGTGAAGTAATATTCCCCTTTCTAGTAAAATGCACATAAAGTGATAAAGTTAGAAAATTGAGAAATAGGACAGAAAAATAGACCACAGGTGTATTAGTTCAGAGGTTTAAAGGGTTAAATCACTTTAGTTTTGCCCACACGCATTGTATTCAACCACTGGATGTTAATGCTAACTGCTAACCTTTGAGACTAATCTTTAGCATAGACTTCAATGTAAAAGCAACAGTTTCGTTAGCTTAGCAACACCGTAGAGTTTGTTTATAGTATGACGTCAATGTGCTGCGCGTGTCAGGGTTGCTCCGGAAGTAGGTTAAGACTTCCGAGTCACCCTCGTAGCTATGGCAACCAAAACAAACAATAGTGGGCTATGCAAATGGAACATTACATTGCAGGTTCAGTTAAGCATGTTGCATGAAATGGCATCGCATTTCAACACTGTATACATAACACCACTTCTAGTTGGTTTTGCGATGTGGCGCTTTAAACTCTTAGTTCGTTCAGAGTTGGATTTAAACTTTATTTAAGTGGCAGCTTGGCGCTGCAAATGAGGAAACAAAATAATAAATGATCTCGGCGGATCGTAAATCTCCGTGCCAGTTTCTCTGAGCACGTAGACACAACAGATTTTATTTGCTGTTGTTTAGAGTTAAACTTTACTTGATCAAGATTTAAAACCCTCCCGTTTAAATCGCACTGTTTCACTTAGTGAACAGACACAAACAGGCAGTGGCGGACTGGGACTAAAAAACAGCCCTGGACTTTGACTCAGCTCAGCCCACAACAACAGATGTGTGTGAAAGATAATCAGCAGCAGACACGGGTCTCAAAATACTTAAATCTTAACCCTTATGTTTTATCTTCCAAATTATAGCATTATCTCTGATGTTGACTAAAAGATGTGTTAAAAGCATAGTGTGGAATACTCACAGAAATAAACAGCCCTCTTTTAATGTCTCTCTGCTGAAAAGGTGAGGTGACTACCTAAAACAAACAAAAACAAATGGTAGAAATGGCATGCAATCTTAAACTATATTACTTACTAATCTCTTAATTAATTTGTGCAAAAATTCGGCTCTGCAAAAACTGTTCATCTAACCAAGTCAAAAAATCTTGTTTCCAGCTAAAAGTATTTTGATCTTGTTTTTGAGACTTATATAATAAGCAAGAGCAGAAGAGGTTATATTATTAATCTTATTTCGAGTATATTTGTATTATTTTGAGAATTCTTAAGCAAATTCGTATTTCATTGGCAGATTATTTCACTTAATTTAAGAAGCTTTCGACTAACCTAACCCTTAAAATTCTTGATTTTAGTCGAAAACTTCTTAAATTAAGTGAAACAATCTACCAATGAAATGAGACAAATCACACTTGGTAAGAATTCTAAAAATAAGGCATATATACTCAATATAAGATTAATAAACTAACACCTTATACTCTTGCTTATATAAGTAACAAGGTTAAAAATACTTTTTTAGCAGGAAACAATTTTTTTGACTTGATTAGATGGAGTTTTGCAGTGTGCACAAAAATGGTTTAATTACTTATTAAATATTATTAATATGTTAATGCAGCGGCATGTTTATATCGTGTTTTATAGCTAATCAACTGTAAAAACTGCAATAGTTTTATTTCATTGGGGTATAGATAGAAATGTAGCAACCTGAAATTACATTCGCTAAAGTCAGAAAACCTAGGCAATAACCCTAATTATCCTCCTTTCATGCTTACTTGCACTTACTTGCAATGCACTTGTCTGGGGAACTTCCCCCTGTTCCTGCACCTGTCCCTCATCTCTATGTCCCTGTGCTGCTGCGGCCGCAGCCTCCTCCTTCACACCCTTTTCTTTCCTTTTTTTTACCCTATTACCAACACCTGCAGTATCCATGTTCTTTCTCTCACCTGCACTTGTAAACGATTGAGTGACAAGCATTGACGAGTGAGCTTGCGCATCTATGGGTTTGTAGGCGCATTGTAGCCACCTATCGATCTTGACATGGAACAACAGTAAATTATGAGCAAGAAAAAAAAACGAAAAAAAAAAAAAAAACGGCCGTCCACTTGCAGCGGCCGTTCTGGTATTCCGCCCCTGCAAACAGGCAAGCATTATTTCTAATGTTTAACCAGGGGAGTCAAATTACATAGTTGCTTTGACAACGGAACACGCATTGACAATTAAACTATGAATAATAAGGCCTTTAAAATAGATTGAGGAACACGCTCAAACTATTCTTTATCCGTTGATTTAATTGTACTTTTATTCACTGCAGTTTAGCTCCATTCAGCTAACGGTGACTGAGATTCCCATATAGCAATTGAATGGCACTGGAACACGCAATGACCTTAATTCAACTATAAATAAAATAAGGCATTACAGAAAATGAGGGACACGCTCAATTTCGACCTTATTGTACGATCTCAGACCTTAACTTTAAACTCACTTACTACAGTTTAAAAAGTAGAGAGAGGGTATCGAGTTACAGCCCTCTGCATTCAAGCGGGCGGCCGCGCTGCTTATGTCACACACACACACGTACACACATGCAGTTTAGACTGCAGAAATAGAGAATATTAAATACTTGGTTGTGCTTACAACTTAGATTAAACTGCCCCGCGTCCTCCACCAATTAGGTAGCAGGGATAACTACATATAATTTATAATTTAGCTCAAAGGGAATCGAATATGATTCAATAGGGAATTTGAACAGAATTGCTGTTTTACGGCTGTTCCAGAGTCGATCCGCGATTCATTCACAAGCCGTGTAACAGCAACTCTGCAATGGATATTACTATCCAGAATATAGTGAAAACACTATATATTAGCACAGTAGCAAAATCAGCAGTTTAAGGCAATAACTTGTAAGCACCAAACACAAGATACTTAATAAAAATATGAATTTATTGGATAAACCTAACACATACAAACTAATCTAAGAGAAGTGAAAGAGAAAGAAAGAGAAAGAGAAGAAAGAGAAAGTGAGGAAAGAATGAGTTTAAAGGAATGAAAATATGAAGTCCCAAGTTAGCAATATGTGCAATTGCTTAGACCTGAACAAACATCAATCACTTAATTAACCCTCGTATTGAGTCTCTCAAAGAGGTTATTAAACTTTATATCAAAATGCACCAGTTCAGTAAAATTCTGGAGGTTACTTGCGCGTTGCCTTTGGGAATTCCTTTGGTTGCGTCGCTTCAGAAAGGGGCTTTCCCGAGGTTGCTGATTGGTTGGTTCTGTGGTCCTTTGTGAAGACTTGGGCGTTGGCTGAATATGAGAGCGGAGCGCTGTTAAAGTTCAGGTCCGCGAAGACGTTTGGGTCAGTCGCGGCTTGCACAAACTTAACTAGAACGAAACTCTCAACGGAAAGAAATAAAAAGAAAAGTAAAGTAAAAGACAGAAGTGGAATGATCTCCTCATGTTTCCTTTAGAGGAGCGTCTGGCACGCAGGCCAGGCAGCGTGGAGACGCGGCGTGAGAGACATAAGAGAGCTAAGAGTGTGTAGAGATAAGAGAGTAAAAGAGTAAAAGAGGGCGATTTTAGGGTGTCCTGGGGTTTTAAACTCAGCTTTTGGACACATCCCCAAATGGTGTCTTGACCAATTAGAACAATGTCCGAAGTCCGGTGGACTGCTGGTTCCTCCTACCAACCATAAATCACAATGTTATCTTATCAGTCCCTTGGGTCCCAACAGTCCCTTGGGTCAGTTCACACCCCAGTGTCCGTCGATAATTGTTGCTTCTGTTTGGTTCAGCTCCAGGTTCTTTGTAATTTTTCTTTAATAAATAGCAGTAATATTTCACTCCAGTTCCAGCCTATTCATCTCCACTCATCTAGCAGCTAAAACTGTGACAACAAATATACTGTAAAAGTTAAACAAGAAACTGATCCCATTCCTAAAAACAGGGATGCAAATTAATTATATTCACCCTGGTAGCTGTTTATCATTTTCACTTTCTGTGAGTTTGCACCCCTGTAATAGGCAATGTAACACTCAAGAATGGGTGATTACCAAGGGGCAACCTCCCGCTCTCTCTATTGAAACCAACACGGAAGTGTCTTAAAATGCAATTCATCGACTGGCCGCTTGAGGCTGGCTGCAAAAGAGAGTCAGTCCCATTGACTCCCCATGTTAAAATGCCCAACTTTACAGCAGAAAAAAGTATGTTTACAGCCTGGTTCAAAAAATGGTTTTGGTCTATATAGCTAGTTTTGCCCTTCATGTCAACTGTGAGGGGGGTGAATTTTATTATAACTCATCCGTTTAAGTTATATCAAGCCCTAAAGTTCAGCATAATTAAGGGCGTGTCCACTTGAGTGACAGGGGGATTGCCGCTGCTGTCACCACTATCGTGCTAGGGGGCGTGGTTTCAGCAACCAGCTCCACCCACGTCCCGCCTTTTTGCCCATTTTTGATTATCCGGGAGTGACGTGCGGTGACGCGTTTCCAAGATGGCGACGGCCGAATCCCTCCCACAACAGGCTTCAAAATAGCGCTTCAGAATCCTACGGGTGACGTCACGGATCCTACGTCTATATTTTTTACAGTCTATGGTGATTACACGTTACTGATGATCAGAGTAATAAACCTTTTTTTTTTTTTTTTTGCAGGTAGTTGTCGGTCATTGGATTTGTCATCAATATCGACACATTGATGCGGATGATTCCTGAATTGCTCCAAGTTCAGCGGTATGTGCTCACATACAGGTTCAGCCAGGATCACTTGGAGCTCCTATTAAATTCAATCAGAGCATCAGGTAGGGTTGGTGTTCTTTTAATTACAATACATTCTGATAATATACTTAATGAATATTTTTGTTATATCTTGTGAGTAATGTATGTATTGTGTGCCTGTTTTCCATTTAAGGCGGTTGGAATAACAATCCATCGGAACGCCAGTTCCAGGCCATCTTCCGCCGTCTGATGGTTCGGTGTGGTGTCTCACTTGGTGAGACAGGCAATGTTGCTGCCCAATATAGCACTGTGTCCCTGTCTGCTGTGGAGATGTCCTCTGCTGAAACTGCTGAAGTACTGCTGAGCACCCATCTCCATTCACCAACATTTCAGCCCTTGTGTGTGAGACCACAGTTATCTCCCCACTCGGTTTGGTGGTCTGGTGGAAAATGCGCTGGTCTACATAGCAGGGTTTGTAATCCGGCAGGTTCTACGAAAGCTGTCGTGTAAGCTTGGTCAGTGATGCTGTACCACCTTCTAACTCTGAAAAATAACAGCGGCCTAGTGATTCCATCACAAGGCACAGTGAAGGTTTGATTTTATTATCTTGTTTTTTTCATCTTTGTATATTAAGGTTTATTTGTTCTTATTTCCTCTGTTCTATAAAGTGTCTTTGATCACTGTGTAAAGCGCTAAATAATTATAAAAATAATGTATTGTGTACCGCTGTGTGTCTGTGTGTTTCGTTGTGTGAGTGTGTGTGTGTGTGTGTGTGTGTGTGTGTGTTTGAATACTATTTTTCCCTTTTTTTACTTGAAGAATGCAAAAAAAAAATAATAATGGAAAACTTTGTGATATATATAGAAGAGAGTTAAACAAAATAAAAGAAAGAAAAAGTGGCTGAGCTGCGGATCCAGTAAAACCTTGGAGGTACATTGCCATCATGGGCTTCCTTAACCCATTTTTGGACAGAGGTGTAAAAAGTACTCAAAAATGTTACTCAAGTGAAAGTACAAGTAATGAGTGAAAATTTTACTCAATTAAAAGTAAAAGTACTCAGCCAGAATTACACTCAAGTAAAAGTAAAAAAGTACTGCATTAAAATTGTACTTGAGTATTAAAAAAGTAAAAGTAAAAGCAAAAATGAAAACTAGAGATTCTTGTTTATGTTTTTAATCTCTAAAAACATGAAGTGAATGAACCACATACAAGGTTTTATCCTGCTTTAGAACTGTTTAGATTTAACCATTTAATTATATGACAAGGCACACCTAATGCAAATATGCAACATGCTACTCAAAGTTGTAAAACCTCTGATTTAACTTAAGCAGAAGCTGATTTTCAAAATTGTGAGAGTCAAGCCTAGCTCTTTTGGGGCTGAAAAGCAATCCTGCAGTGCTGAAAAGCCTCTCACAGGCAGCCGACGCAGGAAGAGGTGTATTAGTCTTAATAGAGAGGCAGCAAATAGCGGGGAACGTGAGCAGAGACTCCCTGGTGTCTGAAACACACGCCAGATATCCATCTAACTCTTTGCTGGTTTCATGTGTTGTCGGCTTCAAGGAAGCAAAAAAATCATCATCATCAGATGAAGTGTTAAGCAATTCCTTATTGTGGTCCGAAGGCTCCAGGTGCAGTCTGATGTAGTCCAGGCCTACAAGCAGAGTGAGAAGACACAGATAAAAGTTTGGTTGAGGGTCTTCTGGAAACAAATTTTATGGGTTTTGTCATATACTACATTTATGTGCAGTCATTCACACGTTTAAATATCTAAAATCATGCAAATCCCTTATATTAGCATACATTCTAATAGAATTTCCAAGCCACATGTGTGACATGACAGTATTGTTTCAAGAAACACTAAGGAATAACTACATCCTGCTACATGAATACTATACATCAGATATTCATATTGAGATCACAGCCAAAGAACAGCTCATAATATTCCTAAAAAGTGCAATATGTTTGATCTAGGGCTGCACGATTAATCACACGATGTTGTGAGGCGCGTTTAGTCAGTGAAGCCGGTTCTTTGATTAGTAGTAAATCTCCATCACATGGCATCACGCGGCAATTAATACACCCCACCGTAAATCACTGACAAATTATGCCAAATCGCCCTCAAATTCGCATTCATTTAGTCATTGACTAAACGTGCCTCACAACATTGTGCGATTAATCGTGCAGCCCTAGTTTGATCGTATTGGTATGGCTCAGAAGTTGCCCAGATTAGAATTTTTCTTTGAGTTTGTTGCTTGCATTAATTATTACCTCGTTTTATGATGGTCTCATCATTTGTCCAAGAGGTCCGAAATTTAGGGAGAAGGATGGCAGCTGCGATGATTTCAGGATCTTCAAACATATGCTTGAATCGTATTTGGATTCCTCGTTGTAGGGCATCCACAAGTGGCACAATCTCATTGGCACAATGAATAACATTTTAATTAAACTGGAATTCAGCGCAATTCAATTGGTTTGTTAGCAAGAGAAAATAGTAAAAAAAAAATTCACAAAAATTAGTATTTTGAAATTATTTACTTTTTGACTGTACATAAAATTGTAAGGAGTAAAAAGTAGTTTTTTTCTTTAAAAATGTACTTAAGTAAAAGTAAAAGTATTCATTTTTAATTGTACTCAAGTAAAGTAAAAATCCCCAAAAATAATACTTAAGTACAGTAATCAAGTAAAATTACTCAAGTACTTTACACCTCTGTTTTTGGAGTACCGAAGCACGAATGAAAACATGTCCCAAGGGGTTGGGGAGCCCACTGTGGCACTTGAACTCCAAAGCCAGAAGAAGACAGAAGTCGCTGCTATTCTGAACCGGGCTTTATGTTTTGCGAAAATCCTAAAGTCTGTAGAAAAATCCTATTGGGTTTTGTCGAGGGAACCAGTGTAAAGCAAACAGGCTACAAAGTTCCAGCACTCTATGTTCACTACAGTAAGTTTGACAGTGCTTTTAAAGAATAGGCCTATGTCACGCAACAATTGAATATCCAAGAACGTCTCTGAGTGGGGAGACGGCAGTTCCGGTTAGCTTTTTAGGGATGTTCTAAAACGCTTAACGTAAAAAACACTTAACATGGCTTAACGTACGTAAAAAACCACCAGGAAACCCCAAATTTCTGTCAAACCTTACTTGGAACAAACACTAACTACTATCAAAAGAACGAGTCCTTATTCCACAGATAAAGTGAATAACATCACGTTAAGTGTTTTCTCCCCCACAGAAGCCCATTATAAGGAAACAGCTTAACGTGGTTTAACGTATCTTAACAACGACTGCGGAAAAACAAACTTCTGTCAAAAAATACTTTTCATAAGTACTTGATGCTGTCAAATGAATGAGATCTCATTCAGCATATAAAGTGAATAATATCATGCTAAGCGTTTTCTCCCTATGGAACTCCATTAAGGAAAAAGCTTAACTTATGGTTTGTTATAATGGACTTCTATGGGGGGCGATCACTTTGTATGCTGAATAAGAGTTCGTTCTTTTGACAGCAGCAAATACTTATTATAAGTAAAATTGAACAGAAGTTTGGTCTTTCCTGGTCGCTGTTGAGGTACGTTAAACCACGTTAAGCTGTTTCCTTAAAATGGGCTTCTATGGGGGAGAAAACGCTTAACATGATATTATTCACTTTATCTGTGAAATAAGGGGTCGTTCTTTTGATAGTAGTTAGTGTTTGTTCCAAGTAAGGTTTGACAGAAATTTGGGGTTTCCTTCCTGGTCATTTTTTACGTACGTTAAGCCACTTTAAGTGTTTTTCACATTAAGCATTTTAGAATGGCCCGCTTTTTACAATGGGAGAGGCCGATAAATATTGCTGGACCAAGTCTCTCCGTTACTTGCCTGAAGTCACCTACGACGACGTGGTTCGGATTGTAAATGAACACTATCAAGTAGAAACGTCAAAACTTAGGAAGGGATACAAGTTCTTCTGGGAGAAATTCATTTTCAATTACAGAGGTAAGTGTTTGAATTCGGCTTCGTTAATGTAAAAAGTCAGGTGTATTTATATAGCAGAGATACAGTAAGTGTAATACATGTGTCAGATAAAACATCCTTTTTAATTAATCGAATTTTGTTTCATTTACAATCATTGGTGGGAATACATAGACAGGGCTCATCATCCCCCCAGTTATTCCAGGGAAACTGGGTTGGTGTAGCATTTTGTTTAAGTTTCTTCCAACCACTTTGCGAGACGTAGATGCTCTCCTTGTCGAAATGCATACTGTAAATGAAAGTGCTGCCCCGGAGAATATTAAAAGAAGGCCCCTCATCTCTCCTTATTAATCTCACCCAAGACTTGCGTAGTGTTTCGTCCTTCTGGAAAGCGTGGAAACTGAGGTATGGCTGTCTACGTCCTGATGTAGAGCAACCCGTTACACTACAAGAACAACTGCGGGTGGAGGCTGCCATTGTTGTTATCATTACAGTAGTGTTACTAGCAATGACCGGAAGTTCTATTTCCCTACTCCGCGTTCCGGAATCAGGAAGTGAGATATAGGCCTATTTGGCTGCATTAAAGTATGCGAGCACAGAGAAGCAAGACAATACGACGTACTGTGAATATGCTAATGAGCGTATGACGTCATTTAGCGGCATTTGGTGACTTTACAAGCAGGGTTTAGCTACTTTCCATTGAAAAAAGTTGGCAACACTGGAGGTGGGACCACTGAGTACAAGCTGGGAGCAAGATTATGTGAGCAAGCAAACACATGCATAATATTCCTGCTCCGATAACTACTTCCATGTGCAGCTACTAGTATCAAGCCTTATAAAAGCTGATACTTTGGGTTATTTTCTTTAAAATTAGATTATTCTCACTTGTCTGTGAGCTTGCATGACCAAACCAGAGACTAATTGTCTGCGATTTGCAGATCAAAACTTGCAATGCGCCATACAGTACAGGTCCTTTTCAAAAAATTTGCATATTGTGTTAAAGTTAATTATTTTCTGTAATGTACTGATAAACATTAGACTTTCATATATTTTAGATCCATTACAACACAACTGAAGTAGTTCAAGCCTTTTATTGTTTTAATACTGATGATTTTGGCATACAGCTCATGAAAACCCAAAATTCCTATCTCAAAAAATTTGCATATCATAAAAAGGTTCTCTAAACGAGCTATTAACATAATCATCTGAATCAACTTATTAACTCTAAACACCTGCAAAAGATTCCTGAGGCTTTTAAAAATTCCCAGCCTGGTTCATTACTCAAAACCGCAATCATGGGTAAGACTGCCGACCTGACTGCTGTCCAGAAGGCCATCATTGACACTCTCAAGCAAGAGGGTAAGACACAGAAAGAATTTTCTGAACGAATAGGCGGTTCCCAGAGTGCTGTATCAAGGCACCTCAGTGGGAAGTCTGTGGGAAGGAAAAAGTGTGGCAGAAAACGCTGCACAATGAGAAGAGGTGACCGGACCCTGAGGAAAATTGTGGAGAAGGACCGATTCCAGACCTTGGGGGACCTGCGGATGCAGTGGACTGAGTCTGGAGTAGAAAGATCCAGAGCCACCTTGTATAGGCGCCAGGTCAAGCCACTTTTGAACCAGAAACAGCGGCAGAAGCGCCTGACCTGGGCTACAGAGAAGCAGCACTGGACTGTTGCTTAGTTGTCCAAAGTACTTTTTTCGGATGAAAGCAAATTTTGCATGTCATTCAGAAATCAAGGTGCCAGAGTCTGGAGGAAGACTGGGGAGAGGGAAATGCCAAAATGCCTGAAGTCCAGTGTCAAGTACCCACAGTCAGTGATGGTCTGGGGTGCCATGTCAGCTGCTGGTGTTGGTCCACTGTGTTTTATCAAGGGCAGGGTAAATGCAGCTAGCTATCAGGAGATTTTGTAGCACATCATGCTTACATCTGCTGAAAAGCTTTATGGAGATGAAGATTTCATTTTTCAGCTCGACCTGGCACCTGCTCACAGTGCCAAAACCACTGATAAATGGTTTACTGACCATGGTATTACTGTGCTCAATTGGCCTGCCAACTCTCCTGACCTGAACCCCATAGAGAATCTGTGGGATATTGTGAAGAGAAAATTGAGAGACGCAAGACCCAACACTCTGGATGAGCTTAAGGCCGCTATCGAAGCATCCTGGGCCTCCATAACACCTCAGCAGTGCCACAGGCTGATTGCCTCCATGCCACGCCGCATTGAAGCAGTCATTTCTGCAAAAGGATTCCCGACCAAGAATTGAGTGCATAACTGAACATAATTATTTGAAGGTTGACTTTTTTTTTGTATTAAAAACACTTTTCTTTTATTTGGTCGGATGAAATATGCTATTTTTTTTTAGATAGGAATTTGGGGTTTTCATGAGCTGTATGCCAAAACCATCAATATTAAAACAATAAAAGGCTTGAACTACTTCAGTTGTGTGTAATGAATCTAAAATATATAAAAGTCTAATGTTTATCAATACATTACAGAAAATAATGAACTTTATCACAAAATGCTAATTTTTTGAGAAGGACAGGTATGTATATAGGCTTAAAAGTACTTTTATTCAACCAGCAAGTTTTTTTTTTGACCAGAAATGACAGACTTCTCCCAACATCAGGCAGTCTGCAGAGAAACTTGGCCTTGGGCACCAGTGGACATTTCAGCATGACAACAACCCAAAACACACAGCAAAAAAAAATTTGCATTTGATTGCTGTAATAGCCAATAAAGGCTTTACTATTGATTATTGAGAAGGGTGTAAATAATTTTGGAAATGCCACTTTTTGTTCAAATCTAAATAACAGATTTTTTTTTCTCAATGATCCCTATATTGTACATGGTCTTATTATCTATTGGGAGAAGCCTGTGTCATTTCCAGTAAAAAAAAAAAACCTTGCTGGTTGAATAAAAGTAACTAAGTGAGAATGTGCTAGGGGTATAAATAACTGTATGACTTGACTGTATATATTAGCTTAATTTGTTTAGGGTTTACTGTACACCTGTTTAACAACCTGCATGCCAATTTTTAAGTGTCCATGTGACAGAAAATATCTTTCTGTTAATAATTGACCACTATATACTTTATGGTATTTTTACAGTCTGGCGGCACCTATGATGATGGAAAACAAATAAAAACAGATAGTCTTACCAGACAGTAATTTCAGTCTAGCAGATGCCAATGTCACAGTATTAAAGTGCTGTGTCTCCTACCTTCCCATAATTTACAACATTCTGTATCTTGTTTCAACCATGGAAAGACATACACACCAATTTTTTTAAGTTCAAATCTAATCTACTCTCCTGTTTGGTTTGCTTGTTGGACAGACATAGCAGATTCAGCGTTATATGATTGGTCAGATCACCTGTTAATCAAACTCCCTGCTAAGGGTCAAGTGGTCAATTTTGCTTTCCCCAACCTAGGAAGGCGAAATAGTGTAGTAATGGTACTTGTGTCACCGGTGAAGTTATGATTCTTGGATCACGTGTCACTTAATGTGTGGTTATGAGTACATCACCTAAGAAAGTATCACTGTCACATCACTGTATTATCAACACAAGGAAGACACAAGTGTAATAAAATAAATTTTATTAACAAAAGATAGACAAAAGTAATCAACAACTACTGAAAGAATACCATAAATAAGAAACAAACAAAGTGCATCAGATGCATAAAATGCAAATGATTTAGTTGGGTGTTGCTATGTCATAGCTATGTTACCTTATGAAGAGATAAACTGTTGCTACTCTGAAACAAATAAGGTAAAGAACCTTATTATGCATCAAACAAATCAATGAGCTATTATTTGTTATCAACTGCAATCAGCAATACAGTATCTAATGTAAATCATATACTGATAGAACACAACAATGCCAAGGTCTCTGGAAGAGGATTGGAAGTGATATTTACGTTCTCTGTGGTTGGTTGAGCAGTCCGGTGGCGGTGAATTCTTCCACTGGTTTTGCTGGGAGCAGTCAGTGGGAAAAGGAGCAGGAATCCTTTCCACAGCCTTGAACATGAAGCGCTGTAGGATACTGATCTCCTGGAGCACCAAAGGGTCCTAAGATTTGGAACATGCAGATGTGGCCCCAGTGTAGGTGCTGAAAGCCCTTAGCTTGGAATATGCAAGCAAAAGTACCTGAAGTGAAGCTTTGCTCGTTAGAGCTTAACCTTGTTGCAAATGTTGCATACCTTATTGTCTCCCTCGGATGCAGACTCAGGACATGTTGCATCTGTTGTCTCGCTGGACGAAGACTCTGAATGTGGAAAACATCTCTTTCCTCACAGAAAGAATGTGGTTGTATCTGCTGCTGCCTCAAAGCTGGAGTCTCAAAGCCTGGAGCGTCTGTTGCTGTCTCTCTGGACGTGCCGGAGACTCAGAAAGGTGTTGTTTCTGTTACTGCCTTCCCTGAAATGGGCCGCAGACTCAGAACTTTGTCTGTTACTGTCTCAACTTTACAGACTGGAGGCTCAGAAACTGTCTTGCTCTGTTAATGTCCCTTCCTTCGCAGGTAGCAGACTCAGAATAAGGTTGATCTCAGACCCAGGTGTCTCTGTTAGCGTCACATCCTTTGCAGCCCGGAGACTTAGAACAAGGTGTGTCTTTTAGAAGGGTACATTTATACCTTTCCAATCAGGTTCCATCAGAGCGGGTGACATGGAGTAGCCCACCCTTCTTTCCTCTTGTGGAATTTATTTCCATAGTCCAAACACAAGGTTAGAAAAGGTTTTACTGGTGCATTTCACACTTTCTGAAACACAATCAGAAAACATTTGTCAGTGTTATGAACAAATTAAGTCCAAACATGATGGACAAAGATTGAACTGTCATGCTTATGTTAGTCCATCAAGATCCAATCAAAATGTAGCAAATCTTTGACCACTATTGTGGTCAGAGAGGGGCCCTGGAATGTGCGGTCCACTAGTACAACCACAGTACCAAAAATATTCTGTACTTCTTTGATGTTATTGTTAATTATGATTAACAATTAACTTTGCAACTTTTATCTGAAGAAATAAATCATGTGAGTCAGGACACTATAAATAGAGCATGTGAGGGTGTGAGAGATAACAGAGTAAGAGCCAAACATCAATGAAGATGAAGAGTTTAGTTTGTATACTCCTGCTGCTGGAAACCTTTGTGTTCGCTGTACAGCAGCAGGTAGATGTAGGACTCAGTGAAAATGAGATTAGCCAGCAGCTCAGCTCTGAGAACAGAAGACCGAATCCACCTCAAACTGACATTGGGAGAGCTGAAACTTCAATGGACAGCCTACAAAACTGCCAACTGACCTTCTCTGACATCCACGCAGCACTGAGAGAACTGACTGCCATTGTTACAGAGCAGAAAGCAAACATCAGAGCTTTAGAGACGCAACTGAAGGAACAACAGACGTTTATTCTGGAAGAGCTGAAAAAGAAAAATGAAGGTACCTCATCAAAACTTTCACTCTATTATCAATGAACCTAAAAATCAAACACCAATGTAAATGTTAGTTAGTGTAAAACTGAGTGTATACTATGTCAATTGTGTTATCTATTATACTAAGCAGTGTAAATGTAAATTAACAGAATCTTTATTCCTTAACAGAAACTTCCAATCTTACTCTGAGTCAAGTGGAACAGTTAAGAAAGGAAAATAAAGGTGAAACAATGTTTAAATGACTTCAAATTGAGTGTATAAATGGTAACACTTTACAAAACAGCGGCACAATATGCATTAAATAATGCTTAAAGGTGCCATAGAATGCATTGAGAGAATATTTTAAATTGTTCTCTGATATCTACATAGAAGGTATATGGCATAGGAAAGGAAATAGGAAATTTGCCCCTATAATGAAATGCTCTGTTTTTGCCTTATTTGGAAGCTTTATGAATATTAATGAGCTCTGCTCTGATTGGCTGTTTCACACAGCTGCTCAACTCAATAGCTCACACATGGATAAAAATATATATATAATTATATAAATTTTTGGAATTGACCTATTTTTCGGTGGTCTTTTGCAAATACTAAATTTATATAAGAAGGAGGAAATGTTGGTGTTTGAGACTCATGGTGTGTCATGTCCATGTAATGAACTGTTATTATTTAACTATGCCAAGGTAAATTAACGCAGAGAAATAATATAATATTTTGTTTATATATAACTAAGTTGTTATATATTTTCCTCGAGGTGCAGAGCACAGTGCCTCAAACCCTCCAACTTTAGATCTTAGCCAATCAATATTGTTTTTATCTATTTTGGCCTCATGTGATTGGACCATTCTCGACTATTAAATATGCGCAATATCGTTTCAGAGATAAAAGTAAATTTGTTTTTATATTTTAAAAAAACTTTATCAAGCCATTGGAATGAAGAAAAAATAAATAAATAAATAAAATAAATACGGATCATGGAGCTTGGATGGTGTTTGTTTGGTAGATGCAATGTAAGTCATGCCATTTATTGTTTTTTCCCTGTTTGTTATTTCAAAGTCCTGTAACCAAAGCATTGTGGGCAATGACTTAAAGTTACTGAAACAATGTAGTTTAAATTGAGAATGCAGTTTAAATAAACTAAACCATGTATTAATGATTACCACATCCGCAACCCTGCTGAAAAAAAAAAAAAAACAGCATATGCTGGTTAGGTATGTTTTGTTGCTGGGATGCTGATTTTAGCTGGTTTATGCTGGTCCTTTGCTGGTCATGTTGCAGCATAAACCAGCTAAAACCAGCATCCCAGCAACAAAACTTACCTAACCAGAATATGCTGTTTTTTTCAGCAGGGTACTAATGAACATTCTGTATGACTGAAAGATTAAGTAATCAAAAATTTGTCATGAGTTAAATGTGTTATAAGTATTAATTCCCGAATAACATATTATATTAACCGATTATGCAAATGCATGTTAATTATCACAATGGTCAAATCTATGTACTTCATCTTCAAATTCTGCTTTAATCATTAGCTAATGATTTGCAAAGGTATCATTGTGTATCAATATGTCATTGCAGTTATAGATTTTGAATTTGTCATGTGCCAGTTATAAAATATAATGATGCATTTGAAAATCATGAGCTAATGATTATGTAACAATGGAGACTGGAGACTGACGTGTGGATCCAAATGCAGGCTTTATTAACAGATCGTGGTTGAACAGTCAGGGTCGAAAACACCAGCAAACAGTGACAAAGACAGTCCAAAGACTAATCCGTGAAACAGGCATGGGTCGAAATCCAGAAGGGCAGTCCAAAGTAACAAAGAAACAAACGATGAAACAAAACAAGGAACAAGGCTAAACTAAAACTAGACTAAGACTAGAAAACAAGACAGGAACAAACTAAGAACTAGAAACCAGGAACAAGGGAAAACGCTTGGTAATGCAGCTAGGAGCAAACAATACTTCGCAGTGTGTCTGTGCACAGAGCATGCTTTTATGGCTGACAAACAGGAAGTAACCAGCGAAGCAACAGAGGGAGTAGCAACAGTCAGTGAGGGGCAGGGCTCCCTCTGCTGGCCTGGTGAGACATACCCCCCCCAATAGCGGCTTCTAGACGCTCCAACAGAAACCACAGCAAAAAACAGTCCAGGGTGAACGTTGGAGGGGGGGGGGGGGGGGGCAGGAGACTGAGGCAGAACTGGTTGGGCAAACTTGTTGGCAGACTCATGGGCAGAAGAGGCCTCTGGGGCACAGTGTGCAGCCCACACACTCAAAATGGCGATTGCCATCACAGGTAATGCAGTTGGCAGAGGGATGCCTACCGGGTCAGTGGGCATGAGGCTTGGGAGCATTGGCTCTGCGCGCTCAGCAGTGACTTGACTTGGTTCTGAGGTAACAGCTTTGGCTTGACTTAGCTCGGAAGAAACTGCTGAGACTTGGCGCGGCTGGAACGGTTGTGATTAAACTGGCCATTGTAGCAGCAGCTGTTTAACTTGACTCAGGAAGAACTGCTTGACTTGACTCAGGAAGAACTGCTTGACTTGACTCAGGAAGTGAAGTTGCTTGACTTGACTCAGGAAGTGAAGTTGCTTGACTTGACTCAGGAAGTGAAGTTGCTTGACTTGACTCAGGAAGTGAAGTTGCTTGACCTGATTCAGGAAGTGAAGTTGCTTGACTTGATTCAGGAAGTGAAGTTGCTTGACTTGATTCAGGAAGTGAAGTTGCTTGACTTGATTCAGGAAGTGAAGTTGCTTGACTTGATTCAGGAAGAGCGGCTTGACTCGACTCAGGAAGTGCTGCTTGACTTGACCCAGGGAGCTCAGCCCTTACGTGACCAGACTTTTCAGGAGTAGCAGCTGTGGCGTGCTCTGACTTGGCAGATGGGACATTAGCGAATGCTGGCTTGGCAGACGTGGCATTAGCAGTCGCTGGCTCGGCTGACGTGGCTTTAGCAGACGCTGGCTTGGCTGATGTAGCATTAGCAATTGCTGGCTTGGCTGATGTGGTGTTAGCCGATGCTGGCTTTGCTGATGTGACTTTAATGATCACTGGTTTGGCTGTTTGTGCTGACAGCAGTGGTGGGTCCTCCAAGCTTGATATTAGCCTCTGATAAGCCACGAAGATGTGAGGGTGTGATGCTGCAGCCACCCTTTGGGCGACAGACTCGGGTGTGGCGGCCATCTTGGTGACAGGCTCTGGCGTGGTGGCCATCTTGCGAGAGGACTTGGGCGTGGTAGCCATCTTGAGTGCAGACTCTGGAGTGGCGGCAGCCATCTTGTGAACAGGCTCAGGAAAGGCGGCCATCTTGTGAGCAGGGTCTGGAAGAGCGGCCATCTTGTGAACAGGATCTGGAAGGGCGGCCATTTTGGGTGCAGACTCAGGAAAGGTGGCCATCTTATTAACGGGCTCAGGAGGGACAGCCATCTGGGGAACAGGCTTGGGGATGGTGAACAAGATGGCTGCCACCCCAAAGCCCGTTCACAAGATGGCCGCCATCTTGCGAGAGAACTTGGGCGTGGTAGTCTTTTTGTGAGCTGGGTCCAATAGGGCAGCCATCTTGAAAACAGACTCAGGAAGGACAGTCATCCTGTGAACAGGTTCTGGAAAGGCAGCTATCTTGTGAACAGGTTCAGGAAAGACAGCCATCTTATTAACAGGCTTTGAGATGGTGGCCATCTTGTGCTGTAGCTCTAGGCTGGCAGACATCTTGTGCTGAGACTCTGGGCTAGCAGATATCTTGTGCCGTGGTTCGGAGCTAGCAGACATCTTGTGCTGTGGCTTTGGGCTAGCATACATCTTGTGCTTTGACTCTGGGCTAGCATACATCTTGTGCTGTGACTCTGGGCTAGCAGACATCTTGTGTTGTGGCTCTGAGCTTGCAGACATCTTGTGCTGAGGCTCTTCGAGTATTCCCACCATGAACGGAGATCCACAATACAACAAAGTCAATAAATTGTACGAGGGTCCAACTAGGGTCCTCATCGGGTAAACTCAAACTGATGTCAGTGTCCAACCCGCTCCAAAAACATTCCTTCATCATCGATTCGTCACAAGGTGCCAGGTGACTGTATGTAATAAATTCTTCAACATAACATTCGATGGGACGGCCATTTTGAAAAATGGAGCAGAGTAAACTCACGGGGTTGGACAAACTTCCTGCTGAATCCATTCTTGGAGGGTTGTTCTGCTGGTGGGTAAAGCCGCTGGATCCGGGTGTGGCGAAGTATTCTGTAACAATGGAGACTGCAGACTGAAGTGTGGATCCAAATGCAGGCTTTATTAACAGATCTTGGTCGAACAGTCAGGGTCGAAAACACCAGCAAACAGCGACAACAAAGACAGTCCAAAGACTAATCCGTGAAACAGGCGTGGGTCGAAATCCAGAAGAGCAGTCCAAAGTAACAAAGAAACAACAGTGAAACAAAACAAGGAACAAGGCTAAACTAAAACTAGACTAAGACTAAAAAACAAGACAGGAACAAACTAAGAACTAGAAACCAGGAACAAGGGAAAAACGCTTGGTAATGCAGCTTGGAGCAAACAATACTTCACAGTGTGTGTGTGTGTGCGCAGAGCATGCTTTTATGGCTGACAAACAGGAAGTAACCAGCTAAGCAACAGAGGGAGCAGCAACAGTCAGTGAGGGGCAGGGCTCCCTTTGCTGGCCTGGTGAGACAGATTAACTGAAGCAGACAACTGTAAGTAGAAATGCATGGCTTTGACCATTGTGGTAATTAATGCATAAATTGACACTTTTAGTTCATTTGTTGTCCAGAAATTTAAATATTATGACACATTTAAGTAATAACAATGTATTGATTACTTAGTATATAAATCATACAGAATGTTTATTTGTTGCTGATGCAGTATTTATACACGTTTTAATACATTAACTCATGATTATCTGTGTATTAGTTAAGCAGGAATTAATGCATATCAGTGCATAAGTGAAAAGTGTCATTGTAATGCAGAAATATATCACATATATTACAATACTTATCAATATTGCTTATGGTTTTTATTAACAGACAGGCAGATAGCTTTTTCAGCTTCTCTGATGCAATCTGGCGGTGGACATATTGGTCCTTTTACCACTGAAATTACACTAACCTACAGGAACGTCTTCACAAACATAGGGAATGCCTACAACCCAATTACAGGTAATTACCAATGAAATCAAACCTTAAAACTTAGTTTATAGTAATAAGAAACCGTTCTGCTCCATTCAAATCTTTTTACAGTTGTGAAATATACATTAGAGAATTAAATGATCTGCCATGTTTCAAAACTGTTACACAGTGTGTTTGGTAATCAAGCATTCATGCAGGAAACAGCTAAATATTTTTTTATTTTTATTTGTTTTAGGTATTTTCACAGCCCCACTGAAAGGAGCGTATATGTTCAGAATCTCTCTCTATGCTGGTGGTAGTCAATCAACTATATCAACTGTCCACATTGTTAAGAATGGAGTACGTGTGGTTGTAGCACAGGGTCATCAGACTGGAGGTGTTGTAAACTCCTCGAATGGAGTTGTGTTGCTCCTGGAGGTTGGAGACGTTGTCTATGTGAATCTTTGGTCTGGCAGGTGGATATATGATGACGGTAATAAGCACAGCACTTTCAGTGGATACCTACTGTTTCCCTTATAGAAGTTAGTTTGCAGGATGTGATATCAGCAATTCTGAATCTTTATATATGAATCATCATCATAATGTCAAGTGAAAATCATGACAAATAATTAACATGTGAAGCTGTATGAATAAGGTCTTATGTGTGTTTGAAATTTGAAATAGATTAGAACAGATTGTATAAAACTCAGTATAATACACTATACTCATATATTTGAGCTGTCTATTTGTGTAACTTTCTATTAAGAGTTTCAGCACTATAAGGACCCATGAATATCAGATGTGACTCAAACGTGTTTAAAAGGAGTAAACCTAAAAATGTTAATACCTTTTTTAATAGACCAATCTCTTTTTTTACCCACTTATGTTTTGGTGGTCTGTTTGACTTCCTCTCGGGCCAACAAAGAAGAGAAAGTCTATGCATCGGAACATATGAACCAAAGTAGCATCACCTCTGTGGGGTCTAGAACATGGGGTCTATTTTGGGGGAAATCCTCGCAAATTTACTTCCAGAAAAGTGTAGCCTATGAATTATTTTAAATTGTAGTAGTTCATGTCTGATACAAATATATATTAAATGAATTTGCTTGACTGTTGACTGCCAGATTGTCTCTGGGACTATCCTCCAAAGTCCTCTTCCCACTGTTTCTTTAAAAAAATCTAAAGGCAGTGAGGCTGCTTTTTGATTCTAACTGTATACTGTTGATATCAAAGCCCGCTCAGATAGACTCACGTCAAACAGCTCCTCGATCCAACTATGAGGAAGAGAGTTTGAAAGGGTATACATTTTTTTTTTTGATGGTGGAAACAATTTAAAACATTTAAATGTAGCTTGTTACTGATCCTTGATTTGTATTTCTATACCCTACATAAAAAAAAAGATCAGTTGTGATGTTTTCTTTTTCTTATATTTTCATGAATACCCCCCTTCAAATAAAAAACTACATTAATATTAGGTGTAATATTAGGGCTGTCGCGATAACCGCAATATCGCAATACCGCGCTATTGACGTACATAACCGCAGAGGAATGCAATAACCGCAGCAACCGCGATATTTGCCTGTTTTCATTTTTCCTAAGGTTTTGCCCCTCTCACTTAATGCCTGTGTGCTGAATATTAAATTAGTAATAAGTTAGTAATTATAAAATAATTTGTTTATTATGAGACTCAGTAGATATGCACTTAACAAGCCTAAACAGACAGCGAATGAGAGTGAGATCGACTGAGCTTGTGCGATTACCTGCGTCTGTTTTACAGATCAAGTCAGGTATGTATTTGAAACAAGCTCGTCATGTACAAGGAAAGTGAAATCTCTGTCTTAACATCGATGCTCTGCTGGTCAGCTGAGCCTTTAAAAGTGGCGATTAAAGTTAAAATGATTTTAACATCGTGTTTCATTACGTCTCTTTTTGAATAAATAAGCGTTTTTGAACGTGTAGTTGAATGAACGGATTAAAGACTTACTCAAAGATAGTCTCTTGCCTCCATCTTGTGGCGTAACAATGAAACTGCACTGACTGACAGAAAAAGTCTCTTGTCCAGTCAGATTTGGGGATGCGCGCTATCTGTTATATATGTAAGGGATAATCAACGGTTTGCCGTGCATTAAAGGATTTTAAATGCACGACGTGGAGGCTAATAACCGCCCGACACAAAGCGGTGGGCATTTTAAATCCTTTAATGCCCGCTGACAAGAAGTTTATGTATGTGCACAGCACAATGCGATCTCCGACTTCTCTCTCTCTCTCTGTGCGTTTACGTCAAAGTCCCTTTAGGGTAAGTCATGTCACTCAGCGGCCATCTTTGAAACGCCTCTCGGGCAGACAAGTGCAGCTCCTATCTGTTTGAATGGGGAAACATCAAATTCTCCAAAACTGTTCACCAAGCTTACGATTAAATTTCATATTTTGAAATACAACAAGAACTGCCTCATAAATATGGTTCCTTGTGCTCCAATAGCGTTAAAAATGCTTATTTTTCCGGCTAGATGAGCCAGTGCGCATGCGCAGTACTTAGCGAACGTCTTAGAGCGCCCATCGTTTCTATAGCAACTGGGACTTCTAACGGCAGCTGTAGTGACGCGCTGACTTTACTAATCAACTATTGGCTCTTTCACTAAGAAGGCGGGGCTTCGCGGCCATAATGAACGTTGCATTTTTCCCCATTCAAAACTACACGAGTGACATGTCTTGGGTATTCTATAGTCTTTGGTTTACGTGCATCAGTTAAAGCAGCGCATTAATATAGAACGGTGATTAAACTGACTTGGAACTACCTGTGCATTAAACGGTTTTACTGCACACCTGGCAGCCAATCAGAATCCAGTATCCAGACATTCCATGGTATAAATATACATATACACGAAGAGTTCAGATGCAAAGCCTCTAAGTATGTCTGACATTTTTCTTTACATTTTTTATTTCTTTCTGGCTAGGTTTCTATGTAAGTACTGTTAACATTGTACTGTTACCTTACATTGTAACAGGCCTACACAAACAATTTTATATATATATATATATATATATATATATATATATATATATATATATACATACATATATATATGCACTTTATATTGCGGTAATACCGCATATCGCGCTACTGAGACACTCAAAATTACCGCAAGGGAAATTCCTTTACTGTGACAGCCCTACAGATCTGGCCATTAAAAATGCGTCTATTTTCATGCGGCAGCCTGCAATTCGGCCCGCGAGGCCACGCGTCGGCCTGCAGGGGCTTTTTCTGATTTTTTTAAAACGTTGTTGCGCTTCATATAATATCCACCAGGTGGCGCAAGGAACAGCATTCTGTGGCCAAACCCTGCACAAAGAGGGCTATTTGGACAGTTTGTTATGTCTGTTGTTTCAAAATCTGTCGCCATAATCGGTAATTCATTCTGTATGTAACGGCAAAGTATTTATAATTTCGTTTCCTTTTTATTAAGTTAATTTAGAAAAAAAAAAAATTGGAGCATTTTTGTTCGTTAAACGTAAGCTTTTTGTTTCATAAAGACCAAGCGGCAGACAGTGAGTTGACCTACTCTGTGTTTCAATTTGCCTTCTCAAATCACGAATTGGATAAAATAAAATCCATCGATGTAAAATAAAATATATAAATAATAATAGATATAAATATGCACTATTAGGTGCATTTCCAATCGTTTACACGAGAGTGCAAAACACATTTTTAGGACATGAAGGCTCAAGCTCAATCAGTTACATTTTTTTCAGTGGAAAATATTTAACCGTTATTTTTTGTCAGACATGATAAATAAATATGTAGAAAGACTTAAATTACTACTCAACGAAAAAAACAAATAGAAAACAAAAACTGTTTTTATTATGTAGCTAGTCCGTAGAGATGCATTTCTCTCTAAAGGCGCGCGTCCAACGAGGATATGAGGACTGTTAACTGCATCATCACTGACTCAGAAAACAGTAGTTTCTAAATAAATAATTGAAATATCTCCTTACTATTAGACAGTCATGGTATTTACTTTTGCCAGTGTTTTGTGGTAAGCTTTAAACACGGAACCCTTCCAAGCTGTGCTGAACGTGCGCTCAATGCTGCTGACAGAACCGTCCGAGCCACTCTTGAAAGTCATGGTAGCCTGGTCTCGTGTTTCCTCCAGCGCTGCAATATTTTTTTTTAAATCACCACTGAATGTCTAAAATATAATTTTAGCCCACATTTGATCTTTGACGGACTAAAATGCAGGGCTATAATACGTCTTAAAAGTGGAACATGGAAATATAATGGATGTACTGCGAAAAAAGTTTTATACTCGACATTGTTTCCAAATGGTTAAATGTGAGATTCTGGAAATGAGAATTAAATTTAGTGTGAACGGTCGGGTCGGGAAGAAATTTATTCTAAGTGGGTACATATAGGCTATATATTCTAAGGCTGTATATATATAGTTAGTATATAGCGGGAGCGGGTGGAGGCGGAAGAAAATGGGAGCGGGACTAGAAAAGCACTTTGTTACAGCCAATAGACTATTCAGATACTTCAACATCAAATAAAAAGTTATTCATAAGCAGGAGCAGTTTCATTATTGATTTCTTCTTTTTTCTTTTATTAGACTGCATTGTCCCCAACCGACGTCGTTAAGTTATTATTAACCGACAAGATTGTGCTAAATATTTACATTTGAACTGATTGGTGGCTGTGAGACATTAAAAACAGCTAAATTCGTTTTCGGGGATTAATTTCACACAAGCAAAAAGCAGCATAAACATCAGAACATCATGCGTAGAGCTTGTGCGCAGAGAAAAACCTAAGCTCTATATAAAATAAATAAATATGCCCATATGTGAAATATATTTTTCTGAATGAATAATAAATTAACAAAACAAAAGAGAAAAAAATAACAAGTACAAAATTACAAAATACATTATACATTTCAATATTTTAAACCAACAGCAAATGAAGATTTGCAAGTTTGAGAGGTAGCTCGTCTTTTTCATACCATTTAAACAATTTTAGATACACTTTATTTGATTGATTTGTGTAAGAGGAGAAATATAAACTATAGTTTGGAGTGTTAAATTATTTTATGTACAATTAGTAGTAGTAGTATTTTCTTTAGATTTCTTTTTGCGTTTTTTTGTGCTGTACATTATGGTGGTGCGCTGCCCATGCAGTTTTATTTTTTATTTTTTTATTGTGGTTGAACAAAAATAAAAGAAATATGTAAAATAGCCTAGTTTTGGACAATGCCTAATTCTTAAACGAGTATTGCAAGCTGTATCCACATTTATAATGGAAAAAAATCAAGTGATCCTGTCGGTGCCGCGGGCAGTTACACATTACTAACTCTGCAACTTTCATCTTCAGAACAAAATACATGATATATTTCAACGTTTTAAAGCAACATCAAATTAATATATGCATGTTTGAGAGGTAGTTCGTCTTTTTCTTACCATATGTACAATTTTAGATACACTAAAAATTGATTTGAGTAAAGAGGAGAATTATAAACTATACTTTGTGTAGTGTTAAAAATTATTTTATTTATTTATTATTATTATTATTATTATTATTAAGATTTGTTTTTGTGATTTTGGTGCTGTACATTCTGATTGCGAGCTGCCCATGCCCTTTATTTTTTCTTAAAAAATAATTGAAGGAAAAGGGACTGTTTACAGTTAAACAAGGCCTCCAAACAAAGATTTTTCGGGACCTCACTTCAAACGAAGGGCTAAGAGAAATTTCCATTTTCCAACATGCCTGCTCACTCGAGCAAGCAGACTCATAAATATAGATAAATTTTGCCATTAATAAGGATTTTTATGACAATTATTCATTGTATATTACCTTCAATCTTGTGTTTGTGTTTATGGTGTTGTTCTGTAAATAAACGTTTGCAAAAAATCGCTAAAGTTTGCTAGCAGATAGCACTGATTGCACTGATTGATATTACAAAATATATTTTTATGTCATATACACTTGACTGCAAGTTACAAACATGAAACATGCAAACATGAAAGGCCATGTGGAGCGGGAATTTGCAATGGTGTGTAGTGGACGGTATACGCAGGTACAGTGTACGGCCTATATCAGGCTACTTTGCGTACACCCACTTTTTAAATCCCCTCTGATGCGCATTATTCAGTAGTGACCTGCATTAACCAAAATCATGGCAGTCCACCACATCCACTCATATGTGAATAAATCGAAATAATTGCTAAAAACACCCAATAAAGACAGTGATGATGATGCAGTCAGGACCGTGGTGCCGGCTTGCTTTGAAATGTATTTGATAATTGCCCCCGCCCTGTCTCCCACACCCCAGTCATTTAAATCAGTACATAATAATGAAAAAAATACCTTACAATTAAAAAGAAGCAGATTTTTACGATCAGAAATTTCTTAAACCAGTGAACCCCTGTAAACATTTCAGTCCATGGATCTAGTAAACGAATGCGCTCAAATGGAAAGTTCAAAAGGAAATTCACAAATGAAGCATTTACCCACTTCTCAAGGCACCACTACACCACAGATTTGCAATTTGCCGCCCATGTGATAACGCATTGTTTGTTTTGCTTACGGCCATATGTGTACATGTGAATGAACGGTGCGTACACCGTACATTTGTACTTTTTGCAACGCTACAACATTTTTTTCAACATCTTGAAATGTGTGATAAACATCGGCGCATGTCCTCTGATGTAACATTAGGAACTAGCGACAACGTATGATGACGTATAACAGTGTTGTAGTGGTTTCCCATTCCTTAGCTAAGCTAAGCTACAGCAACACGGCAAAAGTAGTTTACTACATCTAAGCTATTTTTCAAAATGTAATTTTTCTACATGGTATGAACCAACATCATACCAAATCAATGCTTTCTCAGTGGTCAATAAAATTGTCAGTCTTACAGGCATAAAAGTTCAGTTTAACGTTACTTGTTTATTCAACAACGCTTCCAAACCAATTTGGCAACAAAAATCAGTATCATTTACAGGGCTGGATTTATCTCATATTGTGACATAGGCAAACAAAATTTTGGGGGGTTGAATTCTTTCTTTTAAAAAATGTTTTGAAAAAAAAAAAGGCACTTGTTTCTGAATATTAAACGAATAAAACAGGGAAAACAACAATACTGAATAACTGAATAAACTATAGCCATATATACAAAGATTGATTTAAAAGATTTCATGAGAGCCTGATTTTTTTAATTCTCAGAATGTATAGAACAGAACACGGAAGTTTGAAGTATCAAGAATATTATATCCGCTCCTGGAGTACAATACCTTTTTGGACGCGCCTTGAGAGAGAAATTTATCTTTACGGATTACATAAACGAGTTTTTGTTTTCAATTTGTTTTATTTCGTTAAGTAATAATTTAAAGCTTCCTATAGATATGATTATCATCTCTGTAGAAATTAATACAATATTAAATAATTATATAGGCGATGCTGTATATGCTAATGATGTCTGTGCGCAATGTAGACAGCATTCACAAGTTTATCATGAATAAACATTACATTAAGTACTTGAAATTTAATAGCCTCACAAGAAACATTTTGCATCCCAGAGTCTTGTCCATTAACTGACCTTCTTTTTTTCCATAATATTTGTATTATTCGTTTATATTCGTTATTTTCACCTTTATTTTGATCTCTTTACAAAACATTCTGAATGTTTTTATTTTGAATCGCTTAATATAAATAACTTTATGTATTTATGCTATTTGCCATTTATTTTGCAAATATTGTAAACGACAATTATGCCAATAAAGTTTTGACTTTTTGATTGTATTTATGCCCGTGTGTGACCATAAACGATTTACAAATGGAACTAATGATTCACTCGTCAATGAAACACTATAGGTTATCTATTAATTAGACGAAATAAAATTAATATTATATATATTATTATATATATATGTTATATTCAATCTAATAACTGCATTCCAGTAAAAATCCCAGCCATATAGCTTAATCAAAGCTTTAATGGCATTTCAGCATTTATCATTTAGATTCTGAATGTTAAAAGAGATCGAAATGATAGGAAAATTAACGAATATAAACGAATAATGTCCGAAGATGATGTTCCCTCCAGGTCACCGTACAAACAAGCTACAAATTTAGCTTAGAGCGATGTTTGCTGCCGCTTCAGTTCAGTGCTTTACATGACTGCCCCCTACTGATCATGTCTTTCCTGTGTCAATGTATTTTCTGTGTTCCCTTGGAATACACCGGCGTCACGCGAAACCACTTTACTTCCCGCGCGCATTTTAAATGGCCAGATCTGTGTTTATGTCTAAAAGCCTGAGCTGCTGTAAGCTTCCCCTCAATATTTAAGCATTACAGTTGCATTTTTAATAAGACTTTTTCTCCAGTTGTTTGATAGTTGAATGTCTGTCTATAAACCAAAGATTAACCATTACATGATATTCACTCACATTAATTGAAAGCATAACATGTTAACTAGACTGCTACCACAAGCTTTCGATACAGTAATGTGCAAAAACTTGCTGTGAAGCAATACTGCAATTGCTTAAAAGCAGCTTTCTTTGAATTATTAAGAGTCAAAAGCCCAACTAAAGCAAACACTGATCTTCGTGATGGTAGCATCATTTTAACCAATAAAACATCAACATTTCATCTTCTTTAATTAAGCAATAAGGTACGAGAGGCCGTGCTGTATCATGAATAAATCACGGCTGAAGGGCGTTGTTAAGCACGACGCAAAGCGGAGTGCCTGCAACCCCTTCAGCCGTGGTTTATTCACGATACAGCACGGCCTCAAATACCTTATTGCTTGTATAAAACGGTTACCACACAAGAAAAATATTAATATAAAAATATATATTAATTTATATATATATTAGGTTGTACATTTTCATAAAGTTAAATCATTAACTGCCTTCCGCTGTAAAAAGTAGTCCCTAACTGCTAAAGCTTTGTTTACGTTGCTAAGGGTGGTTGCTAAGGAGGTTCAATGATACACAAAACCGTTGAGTGAAGCGGTCATAGCCATGCCGTATCATGAATACGACACAGCTGCTGACCAATCAGAATTGAGGAATGGAACTAACCGTTTTATAATTGGATAACAGCAGGTGTTTATCACACAGCAAAATCCCCGGTGTTAATTTAACACTCCCAGTGTTAATTGTGGACTTATATATACACTGGCTTCGGTGTTAAATTTAACACTGAAGCAGTGTTGAAGTTAACACTAAGTGATGTTTCATTAACAAATTTCAGGAGGAGCTCGCGCAGATAATTAACACGGCCAATTCATCATCAGCAATCACTCCCTATCCAATCACTCTCCCTATCCCATTACTACAGTCCCTTTAAATAACCAAGCAGTCCTACCTTCAGCTATCTCTGATTCCAGCATCCCTCCCACCCCCCCTGTTTATGTTCTCCTCACCTCCAGCCAGGGGGGGAGCGCTATTGGGTTCGGGCCAAAGGCCGAGCTCGGACCCCTCTCCCTGGGCAGGGGGAGTGCCCCGGGCTCGGGAATGACTACCGAGCTCGGAGCCCTCTCCCGGACAGCATGCCAAACACGCTTAACTTTTACGCTGTTTATTATATGCAAAAGCGAACTAGTGAAAGCAGTGTTAAAGTTAATGAGATAATTAGGTGATTAACGAAGTGATGATTGATCATTATTGAAGACACCTGATGTTAATAAGCAGAATCACCAAAGGAGAAAACCAACATTTTTAAGCAACCATTATAGTGGTCAATGTTTGCATTAGTTGGGCTCTTGACCCCCAAATCTTTAATGCTAGGTTTTGTTTGTTGCTGTGTTTGATTTTAAACAGCCAGACATAAGCTCATGTCTTCAGGTAATGATTATGTTTTAACATATTCATTTTTTTGACATGAATCACTATGTCTAATCTGTTAGTTTCTTTGTTTTTTTTTTGTTTATTGTAATAGCCTTGACAATCCACAGAAGATCCAGCACTTCCTATACTTTTTGGAAAGATTTTTTTACAACCTGTTTTAGAAAAGTATTTCACATCGGCACACATAGACATCAAGAACCAGCCCATGAATCTCAACAATGGTGACAAACGGCATATTCAGATAAACAGATCAACTCTGAACTCTAATAATTTATTCATGCCGCAATGCATGATTGGAGTCATGGATGAGTTCTGATTGACTACAACACGCTTTTTGATGGTCACCGTTGTTGTGATTCTTACGCTGATTCTTCATGTCTGTGTGTCTAAATTAAAATAAACTCTTTTTTCATCATCTATTTGATTATGCCAAAACTGATTGCTCTTTTGTTCACAGTTTCACATAAAATCTTATGTCAAATACTCAAGTCACTACATGATGATTATGTCAGGCACATTCAATGCCACCTGATGACTTTTGCTCTTGGCTTGTCTAAGTGTTATAACTCAGTTATTGCAGCCAAATAAGACCTAATATTGAAGATTTACGGGTCAGGAGCCTAACTAATGCAAACATTGACCACTGAAATGGTTGCTTAAAATTGTTGGTTTTCTCCTTTGGAGATTCTGCTTATTAACATCAGGTGTCTTCAATAATGATCAATCATCACTTTGTTAATCACCTAATTATCTCACTAACTTTAACACTGCTTCAGTGTTAACTTCAACACTGCTTCAGTGTTAACTTTAACACTGCTTCAGTGTATATATGAGTCCACAATTAACACTGGGAGTGTTAAATTAACACCGGGGATTTTGCTGTGCACTAATGCACAATCATCATTTAATTAGTCACTTAATTATCTCATTACCTTTAACTCTTTGAGGACTTTTGTGACTTGAATAGAAAGACTTGGTCCCACCTCTGAGCTGGTCCACCAGCTACAACCAGCTTTGACCAGCTAATAACCATCTTAAACCGGCTAAGAAAAAAAACAGCTACCATCTCAAGCTGGAGTGAATGTCTTCCTGTTGTTCTCCTGAGTTGTGTTTTAGTTTGTCCGTTAAAGACTGTAATATGACAATGATAATGAAATGATAATAAATAGTAAATATCCAATCATAAATTTGCCTTAACAAATTGCTTAATGTACCTGTGTTAAAAAGTAAATATTTCTTATTTGAAAGTACAAATATTGATTATATAAACCTAATTCTTCAAGATTCTTTATAAAGGCAAATGTATGTCTTTATTTAGTCAACTGTGAGTATACATAGTACTTCATTACTATTCATGAAAAATATGAATGAAAGATATTTAGATTATTTGCACATGTTTATTAAATCTTGATATTCTACATTATTTGGATTTTCATGATTTACAAGTGTCAAGTTGTGTAAAATCATTAGAGTCAGGAGTGAAGAGTCAGCAAAGCAGACTCAGTGCTATGAATGGACTTAAAACCTGAATGAAATTTTCCAGAAGTACTTAGAAAATACCAAACACAAACTGTTCTAGTACCTTAGGTTAAAGAATTCACAGAATTAAGCTGATAGTTATTTAAAACAGATGTGTCTAAAGAATAATGACTGCAAAATACATTCAGAAAAGAGCATTAGAAACTCAGCAGAAAGATAAATGGCATTTGAATTTTAAAATAAATATATTTAGCTGTAGGAGTGTGTGAATATAAATGTGAAATCATGCTAAGTGTCATCTTTTGTCTTTATTGGCTGTTGATGTTTCTGCCTCATTTCTTTAATTGGTGTCTTTGTTTCTGATCAATATCCGAGTTAAATATGAATGCAGAGACTTTCCCTGATCTCTGTGATAATGAGTCTATAGTTCTGCTGATTGGATTAGAGTCACTATAAAACTGGGCAGATTCCTATAACTGCTTACAGCTTTTGCATATTTTATCTTCTAATGACAATCCTGAAATCTGTCTAAAACTCCAGTGATTGAGTGTTTTAGTCAGTCTGGATGACTGCAGCGACACACAGTAACATCTCAATCAAGATCTGATGAAGATTCACTCAGTCTCCTGGGGCCGGATTCACGAAACATTCTTAAGAAGAAATTTCTTCTTAACTGCCATTTTCTTCTTATTTTTTAAAATAAGAAAAAAGTTAAGAATATTTTGTATTCCCAAAAAAATCATCTTAAGAATATTCTTATCTTTTTACTTAAGATTGTTCTTAAGACAAAAATTAAGAAAATTCAAATTCTTGAAAAGAATCTTCTTAAAAACCATCGTAAATAACTTCTTAAAGTTAGGATAGCCCGAGACTTGTCTTAAATCCCAAATAGTAATAATTATTTAATTAATTGATTGGGTTATTTCAAATTAACTGTTATATTTAAGCATTGCAACACTACTAGCTACATATAATACATATTAGGACTATTATTAGAGATGAGCAAGAGTTCGCTGAAGTGACAGCAATGACTGATAATGTAAACAATGATCGGTCATGATTACACTCTAAAAACTCCTGGGTTATTTCTTTAACCCATTTTCTGGGTTATTTGTGTTGGGTTAAAATTATGGGTTATTTTTTCAGAGAGTAACCATTTTCTGGGTTATAGGGCTAATATTTTGACCCAACTCCTGGGTTGTTTAGGTTTATGGGTTATTTTTCAAAGAGTAACCCATGTTCTGGGTTCACGACCCTTCCCCCTGCCCCCGCTGTTGTTCTGGTATTTTCTCACAACAGTCGTTTGAAATAACCGTCACTTGAACTTCACGCTCGATCCTTTTTGGCCTGGGCTTCTTCGGTACAACTTCGTCGCGTATTCAAGGTAAGCAAGTATTTTCAGTGTCAATGTAACGTAAACTTTTCTGTGTCCATGTCAGTTAGTAGTTTAGCACCGTTTGCTGAAAAAATGACCATGGCTTATCATGGTAATTCTGTGGTTAGCATGTAGTCACCCGCAGATATGTAACTAGTTTAAAGTCCGTGTAAAGTGAAAGTAAATGTGTTTTGAGTTTTTCAGACTAAAGAAGAAAGTGTAATTAACCACCCAGCCAAATTTGAATGATTAAAAATTAACGATAAGTTCATGAAATTCGATGTCAAAATGGTTGAAATGCTTTTTACACATCGTTGAGAAATACATGTATGACCTAAATGACTGAATTCATTTTACACGGTGTTTAAATTCTATTTTTCATAAATTGTGCTGTACTTATCTCATTGTTTTAATACTCGTGGTAATATGATAAGTACAGTGCAGCTAGTGGAGACTTCATGCCGCATTAAGGGGGTCGTACACCGGACGAGAAGCCGCCCTCGCTGCGTCTAGGACAACTTGAGGTATCGCGTACTTTATCAGTTTATGGCCAAGCAATATTGTTATGTTTAAGGATATTATGGGTTTAGATAATGCCAGTACTATGTTATGATTGTACTGTATAATTAAAGACCATTGCTGAGACTGCAGTCTTAACACTTACTGTCTGTTAACTAAATTAAATGAGAATATCACCTGAAAATCCAATAACATCAGCAATTTTTCATTCAAGTAGCCGATTTCTGTAAATTAATGTAAAACTAAATTTATGTTGCAGCACATGGTGAAGTCAGTATATACATTAAAGACGATTTGTGAGAAAGAAGAGTAAATTTAATATTAAAGCTGCAAGCAGCGTTGACCGGGCCCTCGCCGTCTGGCAGTCGCCATCCCGATAGCATCAGGAAAACGGTGCCCAGTTGGCACATGCATTCACAGTAACCCTTTGGACTAACCCTACCTGTCTCTCCTCCTCTCTGACTCTTTCTCTTGCCACCCATCCCCCCTCCTTACACTCAGCCACTTACCACACAAACACACACATAGAGTGCAGAGCAGAGTGAGATCAGATATGTTTTTTAATTTTCTTTCATTCGTGGAGTTTTGTATAATTATGAAATGAACTGTGTTTGATCAGAATGAATAGTTATTTGTATGAAAAAAGTTTCAAAGAGTTAGGATGCTGCACTTTAAATATATAATAAATCATTGAAAATTGAAAATGGAAAATGAAATTCTAGGCACGCTATCTGCCTCAAAAACACAGGAAACATATATTTGAATGTATTTTTTTATTATTATTTATTTGCCATGGCAACAGCATTTGATGCATCAGGGACGCCTTTACAGACTCTCATCGGCCGTGTTTTTACATCATTCTGATGAAGTTTGAAGAAAATCGAGTACAAATATATTGTTCGTTGTTTGTTCGTGTTTGTTAGTTCATTAACCATTGTTAACAAAAGAGACCCTATTTTAAATAGTTACCATGTTTTATGGTCTACAAGCATTTTTAAATAGTATTTTAATGATCTGTAAGCATCTGTGAAATAATTATAAGCAAATATATTAAAAATAAATACATATTAACTTAGTTGATGTATTTGTTTCTCATTCTAATTAAGTGAACTGAGCAGTATAGTGTCATACTTATAAGATTTTTTATTCTATCAGTGAGATTGTGTATATGTATATAAATCATATAATTTTTCCTTAAAAGATTAAAAAAAGATTTTAATGCTCTTTAAGCACCTATACAAAATAATTATGTAAAAGTACACTGACAGTACAGTATATATCAACTGATTCTATGGATCATTTTCATTCTTATACACTGACAATGAGCTAAATAGCATTATAGTTCAAACGATTCCTTATCTTATGAGGACCTCTAGTGTTCATCCCTGGTACTAGAGCTTTAATCTGACAAATTTATATGACATTTTTAATGTTTTTGGGGCCTCTGAGCATGACAACATTTTGAAACTACACATATTTCCTAAGAATTTCTTGTTCTTTATATGTAAAAAGTTTTGATGAGTTAGAATAATGCAATTTAAAGATATATGGAAATAACTCTCCATCTTTTTTACTGTTACTTTCATAAATCACCACATCAACACCGTTCAAGATATCCCAAAGCCGTTCACATTTTAACATCCTCAGTATCTTGGCATCATGTTGACAAAGTTTGGTGTGCACTGTCTGATTCTGCTATGAGTGATATGAATTTATTCACAGCTATATTTTTCCAAAAATCCACATTCAAATCAAAATAGCTGACTTCCTGTTGGTCGTAGCTAATGGGT